>NW_020173666.1:440265-455822 GCF_003031525.2 Neophocaena asiaeorientalis asiaeorientalis
AGCTGAACTCCCCCACCCCGCTGCCGCTATCCTCCTTGGTGGCCGGCGGCTCGGAACCCTCGGCGGGAGATGCTCCGCCCCGGCTGGGGCTCCGGGTGGGCGCGCGTTTCTCCCTGGCGAGACGCACCCGCCGGGATGCGGAGCGCTCCCACGCGGCCGTGAGGCTTTGCGGCGCCGGGGAGCCCCGGCTGCTCTGGTTCTTAGGCTTGTGCATCGGGAAGAGGAGGCTTCCCTTGGTCTTCAGCGCGACTTTGGTCCCTCGGAAGCGTGCGGTCCTCTCACGGTGGGGGTGGGGGGTTGTGCCAGTGCGCGTCTTGAACACCCACCCAACCGCTCCTGCTTCTGAAACAAACCCTTCCTTGGGGGTTTGCTGGTCCGAGGACCCGGAGTATGAGTTTTTCCTCCCTGTAAAACCCCACGCAGGTGGTGGTGAGAGTTTGGCCGTGATCCTTCACTGTTTGAACCAAGCCTGGAGCCAGCCCCTCTGCGGTAGCACCTCCCCGCGGGTTCCCCTCTGCCCGGTGTGCACCCCCGGCTCCGGCGACTGCTCGGGGTCCCGGACGGCCAGAACCAGGCTGGGGACCGGTGCTGCCAGCGCGGAGATGTGTAACGCGGGGGTGGCGGGGAGGCAAATCGCTTAACCTTGTCTCTCACATCTAGGTGTTTAAAGTGGGAAGGAGAGTGTGGAACTACCACATGGGGAGGTTATGGGGGGATTAAATAATTAATGATTTTAAAATGCTTTTCAACAAAGCATTTTCTTAAGAACTGTAGAACCGTTTTTAAAAGTCCACCAGGCTTGTTAAGTTTCTGCACATGGTTTTCTGATTTGCAATCTCTGGAGGATGCGTGAAAGCTGGGAAGCTGGGACTGAAGCTAACATCAAATCTACCAGCAGCAGCGACAGGCCCGTGTAATGGCCCAGAGCTTACGCCCTACCCTCCACCACTACTCCTTCAGGGTCTGTGCTCGGGTGCCAGGCCTTGAAGCGCCCAGGCAACCTCACTCCTCCCTGAAGCCTGGTTTCCCCTTCAGAAAAAAGGCACATTTCCATACCTCTGACTCCACTCCACAGGCAAGCCAGCTCAGTTTTCCGTCAAAGCCCTCTTTCATATTCCTTTTATTTTTTTCAATTTTTCTTTATTTTTAAAAAGATTTATTTATTTATTACTTATTTATTTTAGGCTGCATCGGGTCTTAGTTGCGAGCGCCGGCTCTTCCTTGTGGTGCCCGGGCTTCTCTAGCTGTGGTGTGCGGGTTTTTTTTCTCTCTCTAGTTGTGGCATGTGAGCTTAGTTGCCCCGTGGCCTGTGGCATCTTAGTTCCCTGACCAGGGATGAGCCCGCATCTGCTGCGTTGTAAGGCGGATTCTTTACCACTGGACCACCAGGGAAGCCCCCTCTTGCTTTTGTAATATCGCTTTTGCTGCACAACGTGTATATGTAGAAAACATCAAACGTATTGTTGATCTGACTTCGCAGATCGCTTTGCTTAAAGCCGGCTGGAATTGTTAAATACAGGTAGGGGGATGTAGGTTATGAGATGTTTGTGAAGAATCTTCTGCCAGATTCATATTGTGGAAAGTATTGAGTTGAATGTATTTTTCCTCCTGGTTTTTATGTCTTGGCCAGACTGAACTTGACCCCTGGATAATCTTGATTGATTTTTTTTTTTTTTTAACAAAGATTACCCATTCAGGTGCCTCTAAAGAGGCAACTGCAAATGTGTCCAGTTGGTGACGGTAGACAAAATAAACATAGCGTGTGTCACCATTTTTCATTTTCATAGATGGAAATCGAGGCCTACACGTAGAAAAGGGGAGTAAAAACTTTTTAAATGTGTATGTGCAACGTGCCCCTCATGTGAATTGTAAACTTCAATTTATAAAATTATTTTACCTCCAAGAGCTCTATGCCTTCTGTGTACTTTTACAGGATATTAGAAAGTGACAGCTTTCAGCTGAGTTGTCCCCTGCACCCCCACGATGCTGACCCATGTGTGAAAGAGTGAACTTCTACGTGAGTGTGAAAACATTCCTTGACCATAGGGTAGCCCAGTTTCTAGGCCCTCCCCAGAAGTTCTGGGCACACAGGTGGGCAGTATCCAAAGCGAGATCATATGTGGCCTGGCCAGAGCCAGCCCCAGACCAGCAGCCCCGGTGTCATCTCAGAATCTTGGACCCTACCCCAGACCTACTTAATCCCAGTCTGCATTTCACAAGATCCCCAGGTTGTTATAGGAACATTCACGTTTGAGAAGCAATACTCAGTGCCGCTGGTTTGCAAAGTTGGTTACACATAGGAGTCCCTTGGCGAGTTAAAAAAAAAAAACCACCACCACCAAAATCACAGCAAAACAATTCATGGCTAGGTCCCAGCCCCAGAGATTCTGATTTAATTGGCATCAGGTGATTCTAATGTGTGGCAAGGTTTGGGAACCACCGTGCTATGGCCTGTATATCAGCATGACTTGCTGCCATGTGTATTGTGACCAGGCTTGGCCTGGGCAAGTGTAAGGCTGAAGACTTTGCTTTGGTACCTTCTCACATCCCTACTGGTATTCTCCTCTGCTGCTTCCACCTCCCAAGTGGCTTTTCTCACTCCCTTTTTTGATTTCAGCTCGTTGGGAGTAAGTCCTTCCCAAGGGTTAATTACTAATAATGAGTTAATTACCTGGTGGGAGTCTTTGGGAGAGTGTTGAGGGGGGAGGGAACTTTGCAGTGGTGCGTGGCTGGGAGGGGGCAGAGAAGGAGAAGGGGGAGAAGACTGCAAAATGTTCACCAAGGGTTGTCAGAGAAGAGCCTCACTCTAGAGCAAACGGCCATCCCCATCAGTCACCCCACATCCCCGCACTGCTTCCTTTCTGCCCTTCTGTCCGTAAAAGAATAATAAAAACTATGAAACTCGAAGTTTTTGCCTATTATGCCAATAAGAGACGATCCAATCCAAAAAAATATTTTTAAAAGACCAGCTCTGTACTTGCACTGTGTTGATGCTGTGGAGATATCACAAGAGAATCCACTTTCTGTTTGTACTTTATTACTGGGTTTTTGTCAAGAAAAGCATCTCAGGCTTCAATGGCTTTTATTTAACTTGTGATTTGAATAGTTAATTTTTCACATGATAAACATGCATGTACTTTGTCAGCAAAATCTCTAGTTTTAAATTTTAAAATCCATACAAAACGTGAAGAAAGCCATATATTTTCAAATAAGTACATTTAAAAAATATAACTGAAGTAAAATTGGAATTGATACATTAGCCCTGTTTTAAGCTTAGAAAAACATTGCTTTATGATTTTGAATTCACTGTTCTGGAATTCAACAGAAGTTCTGGATTTTTAAAATCTAGTATTTCTTTGTAAATAAAGTGGTATTTTATCCATTAAAAGAAATAAAATCCCAAAGCAAGGTTTTCATGATATATGGACAGGTGTTCTCTTAATTTTCAGGTCAATCTTCTTCTGCATTGAGAACTTTAATATATTCAGTGGGTTCTGATGGTCTTTTCTGATAAGCCCAATGTTTAGTAAGTAAAGAGCCCTAGGACACAGTTCAGGACTTACTCCTATTGTAAGCTCTCATCAAGTACTGACTGTGGACCTACTGTGTACCAGGCGCTGTGCTGGACCCATTGGGCTGTAGGAGTACCAAGAGGCGTTTGCTGTCTTCAAGCTATGACTCTTAGTCTTGCACGTAGGGCTGCACAGAACAGAAAACGTTTGAGCCACCTTAAAAAGGGAGGTATGAGCAGATGGGCCATTTCATCAGCTTGGTGTCCAGACACAGTCTCATCTCTTTTGGTACTCTGATTCATCCCTCCGGCATCCCTTTGCCCTAGTATACATAGGTGTGTAGGTAATGGCAAATCCAGTATCTTTGTCTTGAGTCTTTCATCGCTGGTGTGTTCAGTGCCTAGTGGAGTGAGAATCTAGTCAACCTAGATGTTCTGTCCATCCATACTGCTACTACCTGGCCACTGCCTCGAGGTGCTGCTGTCCAAGACGGGTTCTGCAGTTGATGGTCACCTGTCCCATTGGGGGAAGTCCTCGTTGTCCACACCTTGCGGGTGCTCCCAGAGTGCCTCCCACCGCCCTCTAAGGTTCTAACTACTCCAGTTGGTGTTTGCATGCTCAGCCTTTGTTATCCAAAGCATAATGACATGCCATGCCAGGGTGGGGAGTCCCAAGGGAACTCTTGGGCCCCATCACAGTGGGGCCGGAGCAGCCCTAGGCAGGAACAATGGATGCCGGCTCACTTTCCATTCACATAACTCAGAGTGGTTTTTTTTTGTTGTTGTTTTTTTAACCAAAAAAAAGACCATTTGGCTCTGGGTGTACTTTCTGTCTCTGCCTTCTCACAGGAGAGTAAAACCATCCTGCCGGGAAAAGCAGGGCAGCCTGGGCAGGGCAGACAAGGGGGGCTCAAATGCAGCCTGTGCCCTGCCCTGGCCAAGCTATACAGTCTGGGGTGGACCTGCATGCCCCCACCTCCTCCAAGAAGGGAACCTTTTTCTTTGTGCAAAGTCTGTGGGCTTCCCATCCAGCTAGGAGCTGCCCACTGGTCAGGCTTCATCCCAGAAGGGGTGCCTTTATCTAACGCTCCCAAAGTCACCCTGTAAGCCAAGGTGATCCTGTACCCGAGGTTAGGATATTTTAAAACCCAACATCACCTGTTACCCTGCAGCAGAGGCTGAAACACTAAAAATCATCTTCACCTGTTAGGTAAGGGCATGCCTGTTAAGTCAGGTTGCACTTGACCTGGAGCTGAGACCAGAGAGCTGTCAGGAATGGAGGCGGCCCTACGGACCAGTTCCTCTTTCTCTTCTAGCGCTTCCTCAGGGGTGGCACGGCCTCCCCGACTCTCAGCTTCTCTTTGCCTCTCTGCTTCCTAATCTGAACAGGTTCTCCTGGTGAGAATCTGTTTTGTGGGTGT
This sequence comes from Neophocaena asiaeorientalis asiaeorientalis, assembly GCF_003031525.2. Taxonomy (NCBI): domain Eukaryota; kingdom Metazoa; phylum Chordata; class Mammalia; order Artiodactyla; family Phocoenidae; genus Neophocaena; species Neophocaena asiaeorientalis. The sequence goes on from NW_020173666.1 coordinate 445,198, forward strand.
TTCCTCATCCATCTACTCACACAAACCCTACCTCATAGCTCCTACCTCCCCACCACAGCTTACCTTCACTTCCGCTTGGTTCTTGTCCGTATTTTACCTGGACAACTTTCTTCGTGTTTTTCAGTTCAGATTCCCTAGAGCAGATCCACTGTGTAAAGCCATAGGTCATAGGTCATACAGAGGTCACAGAGACATTGTCTGTCTTGATCCGATACCCACCCAAACTCAAGCCAGTTGTGGCCTGGAGGGTGAAGTCTTCACTTAGTGCCAATAAGGTCACTTAGGAAGAAGTGAGCCGGGGCAGTTTCATTCATTCATTCAACTAATATTTATCGAGGTGAGAGGCCTGCTATGTGCCAGTCACTGTTCTAGGCTCTGGGTGTACAGAGATGAGCAGACATGGTTCTGCAATTTGGGGAGTAAGAATGAAAGCAGAAAGGATGTGGCTGGCTAGAGACAGCAGCATGTGTAGTGGTCTAAGCCATTGTTATTTGCCATGTGTATGCTCAAAAAATGACTGGTGATGGTGGTGATGACTCTTGTTCTTGTTTTCAGAGGATGCCTGAAGAGCAAATTATACCTAAACTGGGGAAGCTCTAGTTGGCATCAGTAGTTCAGTAGTAGCTCTGAGACTGCTGGCAAAGCTGTGGATTTGTTTTGAGCTCCAGCCACTGCAGGTGGTACACTAGGTGAGGGAGCATATCTTGATTTTTTTCTTCGTTCATTCAGTCAACAAACAGCTAGTGGGCTAAACACAGAGGCTGTAAAGACATCCCTAAAGGAACAGTGGGGGGAAGACAGGCAAATAAACCAATGACTGCGGTGCCACCAAGTCTGAGCTATGACTTGTGCCCAGTCCTGGGCCTGGGGGAGAACCTAGAAGGCTCAGCTATAGGAAATGGCTTGGGGGAGGGTAATCAGGAAGGGCTTCCGGGAGGAGGTGAAACCTATACTATCTCCAGGCAAGAGGAGGAACAGGAAGATGGAGGAGGAGTGTTTGGGGAGAGGAAAGAGTACAGAAAAAAAACACCAAGGCCTGAAACAACCTGGCATCATCAGAAAACACTCAGCAGTGTAGGGTCCTTGGGGAGAGAAGTGAGGTTAGGGTGCTGGGCCAAGGCCAGAGAATGAGAACTTCCTGTGTCTGAATGCTTCCCGGGAGACACAATTTAGGTAAGGCATTTGCAAGCTTGATAGGGGGCGTGTTCGGAGTGTATTCTGACATGGACACTGAGGGAGATGGTGGGGAGAACACAGCCAGCTGAGGTTTGAGACGCAGAACCACGGTTATTATCAGTGTGATCCTGGTCAGCTTACTCCCCCTCCTTCCGCTTGGCTTCCTTATATCTGACCTGGAAATGATGAGTAACAGTAACGCCTAGCTCATAGGGTTCATGTGAGGCTGAAACTGTGAAAGTGCTTTTGGACTTTAAAGTGCCATGTAAATGGTGGCACCTTGGGCACCCGCCTGTTACAGGACTTATTATGGTGTAGTAAACTGTGCTTCCTTCCTTGTGCTGTAACAGCACTGAAAACAGAAATTATGTTTTCAATTGAGTTTTGCATTCTCAGTGCCAGATACGGGGCCTGGTATATAGTAGGTGCTTACTAAATATTTATGGACTTAATGCATGAATTCCCTAAAAGTCAGTTCTTTTGACATGAAGTCATAAATCAAAAAACTAGGCGAAGTGAGAAAAAATATAAATGGAAAGTTGGATAGAAGCTATGATTTCCAAATGTTTAAAACACACACACACACACACACACACACACACACACAAAACCCAAAATTAACTAGAGTGTTTTTGAAGAGCTGTTGATGAAATCCTGAGCGCTTCCTTGGGAGTATTGTGTGAACCTTGCTTCACGATATCTTCATAAAAGTAGTTTGTGAAAGGGAAGTCGTGAATGTCAGTCCAGCCTCGGGCTGGTGTCGGGGATTCTGCAGCCTCCTTGCAGGGCAGTGCTGGGTGTTGGATGCAAGAGCGTAGGCAAGAGGGCTTAGAAGGAAGTGAACTTTAACACGAATCCAGTCCTGCATATTTGTACACGCTATCTTCATAGCAACCCTGTGACATAGCTAAGTATCAGCTCCACGTTTTAGATAAGGAACCTGGCTTCAGAAAAATGGAATAACCCACCCAGTCCCACAGGTAGCAGGGTAGTAGTAGAACAGATACTCAAATCTTTATGACTTCAAAGCTCACGCTCTTTTCCTTACCTAATGGAACCTTAGTGCACAGCCATCGCCACTCAGGGAAAACGACTCGTATGTACCCCACCACCAGGGAGGAAATCCAGTTATGTTTTATTCTACAAATACTATTCTGAGATCATCAGAATAAACATGTTTCCATCAAAAGGTCATTTTCAGGCCCCAGCCAGTTGTCTATTTTAAGGTCTATCCAACACTTCAGATTTCTAGTATAAACAACAAATTTGGATTAACTGTAACGGGATGCTGGGATCCTGTATTTTCAGCATGCTTCAGTGATCATTACTGAGGTGCGTTCTTTTAACCTAAAACGACTCAATCTTGGAGTCATGTGTGTAATTCATGCCCAGGAACCATATCTTGTCTCAGAGTACAAGTGTAGTTTCAGTTACAGTGAAGCTCAGGAAGAAAACCCTGAAGCAGCTTTAGTGTTTTTAAAACACCCTACCGGCTGACTCATTATCTTTGATCATACTAGCTGAAATTTGCACGGAGAAGTGGGTTGCTAAGGCTTGCCTTAGAAAGGTTTCTGAGATCTAGCTCACTGCGTGACCTATTGGCTAAAACTTGACATTTATATACCTTACTTAGCAGTTTCTCGATGCCTCTGTGAAGGCTTGAGAAAAAGTAGATGTTGCTTACCCCTCATAACAGGAAGAAACTTGTGACTTAAAGAAAAGTGCATTATCTATCCCCAGAGCTCAGGGCTCTTACTAGGGTGGGAATATCATCGGTGTGATGCTTCAGTTCCGGATCAGCAGCTCACATATTTTAAGCATGTGACGTATAATTTATGGCCGCGATTCAGGTCATCAGGTTGGTCTGTAATCTTTTGCCTTCATGTATATTGTAACCTACCTGAATGGTGTCTTCTTTATCAGTCTTATTTCTATTAGATAATAATTGAGTAACCTAAACATCAATGACAAACACTTGTCAAATCCTTCTTCTCCAACCTACTGGGCTTTATAAATCTTTGCTGCTTCTCTAGATGAAGAGGACAGAAAGATTTGATGATGACAAAGAACATGATTTGTGTTTAATAAATGTAATAGAACTTTTGTCTTCAAATGAATGTTATCTTTTAGAATTGTCATATACTTATTCCAATTATGGAAGATATGCTTATTTCAATTAGGATTCTGCTGGGTAAAACAGTGTTTCTAACAGAAGCTTTATGATTAAAATATTCAATCCCTCATTTTATCCACTTTCCCTGGTTACAGCACGACTGTAGCTCTTTCTAAAAATCACGTCTAACTTTCAGAGACATGGATTTACTGTCAGTGGGGAAGATTTGAAGAGACATTCCAGAAATGGCCAGGATAGTGGCCACATTGTGGGAATACATATACTGTCTCCCAGCGTGATTATTTTGGTGGGAATAACAATCATTTGGACATCTAAGTCATTCATGTTACTTTATAGTAATACTTCATACCCCCAGAATATATAACAATTCGATTTAGTGTGTGGTAACCAAGCAGGTCCGTTTGGGCCATTAACGTAGTGACTCTGAGGTTAAGAAAGTAAAGGAGACAAGGTGACATCTGTGGGAGGGCTTCAGTAAGGCATGAATGAGAAGATTATTAAGTGATAGCAAGGATTTGCTCAAAATGAACAATTTTCCATAGCCAGGATTAGAGACTCCCTTGTTCGAAAGAAGTTTTTGTTTTTGTTTGTATAAGGATGTAAGAGCAGTTCAAAACCAATAGGTAGAGTTGTGTATTGTGAGGACCCAGAACCAGGAGCTGATAAATTGCCTGTGGCCAAGAAGGGCACTCTTTCACCGTCTCTCCATCACTTTTTTCCCCTAGGGCTCTATCTACCTATCTCTCTATCTCTCTATCTCTCTATCTCTCTCTCTATCTTCCCATCCATCCATGCATCCATCCATCCATACCAGATTCTCTGCTATTAACAAGCACGCGTTTCCTCAGAGTTTCCGCATTCACACGTCTTCAGTTAGAGCAAACAGAGACTCCTTGGTGTCCTTGGATCCAATTCCAAATGCCCAGCCTGGGTCAGGTAGCCATTCCCATAACCAGCTATATCCATTGTACGGGACAAGCAAGGCTGCTGGCACGCACTCTTATAGGTGCGGACAGGATAGTTCTTAGATTAGAGATGGTTAGGATGGGAAAACACACCAACAGTATCCATTACCTCAGTGTACCAGAGAACCGGCAAAGTGAGGAATTCCTGGGCTTCCGGGAAGCGAAAGTGCCACTGAAAAAAGCCAAATGCCTATTAGGCTCAGAAAGAGGAAAAAGAGTGGGGTGGAGAGAGGGACAAATTAGGAATATGGGATTAACAGATACAGACTACTATACATAAACTAGGTAAGCAATAAGGATTTACTGTATAGTACAGGAAATTATACTCAATATCTTGTAATAACCTACAATGGAATGTAATCTGCAAACAAAAACAAAACCCAAAACGAATCACTGTGCTGCACACCTAAAATTAACACAGTATTGTAAATCAACCGTACTTCAATCAAAAAATAAATTAACTAAAAAAAGAGTGGGGTAATAAGATTGGATTGAATAAAGAAACAGTTGTCTGTGATGAAGCGGATGTCCTGCAGCACAGCGGGGTGTTTTGGAGTTATGGCGAAGGAAGCAAGAAGGAGGGATCTTCCTAGGGAACAAGGTAAGAATAGCAGAATGATGGAAGTCGTTGGCCGGGGTACAGGGTGGGGACACCTGTTGGAGGGGTGGGTCACATGGCCGGGGTACAGGGTGGGGACACCTGTTGGAGGGGTGGGGCACAAGGGCAGATCTTATGGATTGAGGAGTGTGAAGTACACGGCGGAGATGGTTTGGGTGTGAAGACAGACAATCTTCTTTCTTGGCCGATTGATGGGATACCCCATGTCTGCCTCCACAACCACCACACCAGCTGCAGGGTGCACGTAATCGTGGTGCCACCTAGGCCCCTTGTATTTCCATTCAGCCCTCACTGGTCATTTACCAGACATCCTCCACCCCGCATTCCTTTAGGAGCTTTAACGATGGGTCTCACACAGCAGATCAGGCCTGTGCCTCTTTCCAAATGGAACCTTGAGGCAGTGAGGCTGATTCAAACCCTGGCTCTCTGTGGATTATGTTCTCCCAGAGGGTGACCCTGGCTTCTGGGGCCTGTTTGGGGTGTGGGATGGCATTCCTCTGGCCTGATCTGATAAAACATTTCTTAGCATAGATTTAGGGTTGGCATTAGGTCACATGCAATTATCCAGATCAAGATTGGTAGTTTTTCACTGGGATGATGTTTCTTTAGGCAGCTGACAAATTCCCAGCCGGCTGGGAGATGAAAAATGTCTGTGGCCTCAGGCAATGGCAAGATGGGAGTGTCTGCCCAGGCCCAGGAATACACTGGAGGGACCAGCAGTTGCCAGGAAGCTGCAGAAAGGAAAAAGCAGGTGTTTTGAACTTTCTAGTGCCGGAAAACTTACCTTGTGCATCAAAATCTGTGTGTAAATGTCCCCCCATCCCGCTTTGGGCTGCCTGACTGCCACTCCCCCCTTCTGTTTCTGCACACACATGCTTTAACTGCTGCTCTCTGAGCCCTCTCCCTCCAAGGCGTCCCTTGATGTTCATGTTCGCAGGCCCTCACCTGTGTTAGACTCTTACTGAGGCTGGGGGTGGAGGTGTCTCGATATGATTCAGCTGGTCCCTGTGCCCCAGCAAGGAAGCCCTTAATCCCAGGCTGTGGTTTTCAGCCATCATCACCTTGCCGCTCTGCTCATAGCCAACAAGCAACAAAGGCATGCCACAAACGATGAAAAATTAGAGTCCTAGTCAGACCCCCCCCGGAAGCACTAAGTCCACCATTTTCTTCTAGAAGGGGTGATGTTTCAGTGCCTCAGTGGACAACTACATCAACCTGCTGTAATGGCCTCACCTGAGTCCACATCTGATTTAGGTGACAGGGTTACAGTATCCGGTTTCTCAAATGTTACTATGCTTATGAATCACCTGAGGATCTTGTTGCAGTTCAGTAGGGGTGGAGATTGAGCTTCTGCATTTTCTTATAGGCTTCTAAGTTTTGCTGATACAGCTGGCCCATGAACCACGCTTTGAGGAGCAAACCTCTGGAGAGCTTCCACTGGGCTTGTCAACTACTTTAAGGATGGATTCCTTCTAGCACTAATGTAGCTTACAATTCCATCCGTGGAAACTTCTATACTGCTTGAAAGTCTACTCTTGCTTTCCTGTTTGGTAAGCCCGACTAGGTATTATTTATAAGAGGTGGAAGCTCTGAAAGATTTAGTGAGAGGAACCTTTAGAACTTCCACCCATGCAGGATATTTGCTTCAAGAGTGCCCATGTCAATGGGTTCCTGGGATTCTATCTGTAGAGTCTTTATGCATCTAGTGTCAGCGGGTTTTCAGATGGTAGGATGAAGAGATGGAGATAGAATCTTTTTTGAGATACAACTTTCATATAACACTGTATTAATGTTAGGTGTCCAACATAATGATGGATGGATGTGTTGTGAAATGATTAGTTTAGTTGAAATCCATCCCTGCCTTCAGTTACAAAAAAATTTATTGTCATGATGAGAACTGTTAAGATCTACTCTCTTAGCAACTTTCAAATACACGGTACAGTACTGTTCGCTATGGTCACCATGCTGTACATTACACCCCAGGACTTATTTACCTTATAATTGGAAGTTCGCACCCTTTGACCCAGAATTTTAAACTTTGACCCAGAATTTTTTTTTTTTAACCTAAGATGAAAACACTTTAATCACTGGAAACTCATGACTCAAATCTAGTTTTTGAGATGGCATTACTCCAAACATGTAAAGACAAGAGTAAATGGCGAATATGCACGTTTGAAAAGCTTTACATCTGTGTAAAGCTTTACATTTCTCATTCCTCATTTCTCAGTGTCTGTGATGCCTTTTGTAGAGAAGAGAGAGGGGCTGAAGGGGACTGGAGTTGAGGTTAGTGATGCCCAGACCAGGGCTTCTCATGGATGTGAGAAGGAAGGGAGGCCTCAGGAACTTCTGCCCTGATGGGCTGGGCATGGTCCTCCTTCCAAGGAGACTGCAGATGCTAAGATGTACCTGAGGATCAGAATGTTGGTGGTCCCTCTGAGAATCACAAGGGTGCCGGAAAACATGCAGATTTGAGGATGTAATAAGCAGATATGTTAGTTTAGTCACCTGTGGTTGATGTTACAATCCCCACAGAAAATACCCTTTAGGAGTGAGAAGTATCACAGTGGGGAGAAGCCTACAGCTCTAAATGGAGAACTTTCACTTACCGTGTCAATCATGTAGCAGTTTATTATTGCCTTGGGTAGTGCCAGAATTTTCCTACCTAACCACTTCGTTCAACAAACAATTATTAAAGCAACCACTGTGCAGTAAACTTTAACTTCTCCTATGAGTATAGACTGTCTCCGATCTCTTTGAGTGCAGCATTTGTAATCTCCGTACTACCTCACTTATAGTAGTTGCTTATAAAGCATGTGTTAGAAGTGACAGATTATACTTGGGACAGCTTGCAGTCACCTAAAAGTGGTGAGAAGTCACAGCTGAAAAAAAAAATGAGAAGAATAAGGGAGAAAGTATAGTGAGGTTGGTTAGCAGCGGTCAGATCACCTAAGAGAACCTAAAGAATAAACACTGAAAAGACATCATTGGATTGCATTGGAAAAAAGGTCCTGGAATTCATAGCCAAAGCACTTTCATTGACGTTTGGGGAATGGAGACCCAGAGAGGCGGGGAATTGGGTTGAAGGGTAGTTTCAACACCAGGGCCATAGATGGAAATAAAGGGTGGGAAGTAGAGGAAATAACCGTCAACAACAAAAGTCTTTCTGTGAAGCAGATACTTTTCACACAGTACTTTGCGATAATCGTTCGTTAGCATGGTATTCTGTGCTCGGTCCTTTACGTTTATGGAGGATATTAAGCATGTAGCAGATGGTGCTCTATCAGGATTAAAAACAAATCGAAGACAAGTGTAGGAAGTGTATGAAGACTGGAATGATCTGTGATAGTCGGGCACCTGCCACTTGCCAGGTATTTAAGGAGTGAAGTGAGCAATATTCATCTAAAAGCTTAAACACGCTTATCCCAGCCTGGAAATGTGCCTGTAGGACTAAAACCCACGCACGTTTGTCCATCCATCAGTGATGTTCAGCGGGTATTTACTGAGTCTCTATTATGTGCCAGTAAGAAAACAAAATCCAGCCCTTGGAGCCTATATTACAGTGGGGAATGTTAAACATAAACAAAGCCTGATGCTAGTGAAAGTGGAAAGGACAGATTTTGAGCAGTAACATTCTAAGGAATAGCGAAAAGAGTCCAGGATGGACTGAACTTGACTTCAGTTTGTACAGAGGTGACCGGGTGTTTTAAAGCGAGAAGGAGGTGGAATTCCCTGGTGGTCCAGTGATTAGGACTGCATGCTTCCACTGCAGGGGTCACAAGTTTGATCCCTGGTTGGCGAACCAAGATCCCACAAACTGTGCAGCGCAGCCAAAATATATATGTGTGTGTGTGTGTGTGTGTGTGTGTGTGTATTATATATAAAAAATATTTTAAAAACGGAAGAAGGGGGGCTTCCCTGGTGGCGCAGCGGTTGAGAGTCCACCTGCCGATGCAGGGGACACGGGTTCGTGCCCCGGTCCGGGAAGATACCACATGCCGCGGAGCGGCTGGGCCCGTGAGCCATGGCCACTGAGCCTGCGCGTCCGAAGCCTATGCTCCGCAACGGGAGAGGAGGTGAGAGGCCCGCATACCGCAAAAAAAAAAAAAAAAGGAAGAAGGAGGGAGTAGTGAGGGGAGTGGGCAGGGACTCAGTAGGGTCAGGAAGTTGAAAAATTACAAGGAGTGTGAAAAAGGGGCGTTGGTCCATGTGAAACTAGTTTGGGCTTGTTCGCTGGTGCTCATTCCTTATCACTTATGGAAGTTAGGCTCCTACCCTCCCACAGAGGCTGGGAGCCAGGGGGCCCTATCTTCAGGTTGGTTGGAGCAAATAGTAAATTCTTTGGCAGCCTTGAGTTTTCTCAGGCAGGCACTTTAAGGGGGTTGGGGTCATCCTAGGGAAGCAGCCTGGAGCCATTAGAAACAACGTTAGCGTTAGTTCAAATATTTACAGGCTAAGATTGAGGCCTAGTCAGGAAGAGGGCTCAGAGGAGCCCGGCTAAAGTTTGGCCATGGAGAGAATCTTTGTCATTGGAGAGAGACAGTAAACAAAATAAATTAAAAAATAACAGATGGTGATAATAAAGTGTGGGAGAGACAGGGAATCTTGGGGTGGAGGTATGGAGATCGCAACCTTAGATATGGTAGTCAATGCGGGCCTCGCTAAAAGGCACCACTGGAGGAAAGCTGTGAGAGAAGTGATGGTGAGAGACTTGGGGATACCTGAGGGAAAAGCCTTCCGGGCAGAGGGAAGACAAGGGCGAAGCCTCAGAGGCAGGGATTTTTTCTGTGTCTGAGAAACAGAAAAGAGGCCCGAAGGGTAAAGTGTGTTGACAAGAACGGTAGGAGGCCATGGGCCTCTGTAGACTGTTGTATATGGATGTCGATTTTTCTGAGTGAGATGGGAAGTCAGTGGAGGGCTTGGGCAGAGGGATGCCATGTTCTCTGATGAAGCAAATGTGGAAGGTGAACTCGGGGAGACAACTGCTTCATACCAATATCCACTGAAGAGTGAGGCCACAGGTCTGACAGGGCTGTGATGTCTCCTCTTCTTTCCCTCTCCCCTTAGTTAATGGGCAGTAATTAGCAAATTAGTGGGGCACTTTAAATGTTCTGCGAAAGTAGCTGAACTAATCAAAGACCTTCAGACTTCCTCATCTGACCCCAACAATCCGTGCTGAGATTGAAGAACAACCGAAACAACGTTTTCCACTTTTCCAGCCTCAGCAAAATCAATCTATATTTTTTCCATCATTAAAATACACAATACATTCTTGACACAGATACGTATGAAAGAAGAAGTGTAATTCCTCTCACATCCCCCCAACCTCACCTGTCTTCAGCTGGTGTCCTTTTAGACTACTTCTATGGAAATACACATGAATATATAGGAATCATTTTTCTCTTCACAAAATTGGAATTATGCGATGCATAATCTATGCAAACTGCACTTTTTAGTCAAAAGTTTCTTGGATGTGCTTTCATGTCAATATACATGATTTTATCTCACTCATTTTAAAGTTTGCAGAAAATGTCACAGTCTAGCTGTATCATATTTTGTATAAGCACTTCCCTGTTGATAAACATTGCATTTTCCTCTGCATTTGTGTGTGTGTGTGTGTGTGTGTGTGTGTGTGTGTGTGTGTGTGTGTGCAGTACGCGGGCCTCTCACTGTTGTGGCCTCCCCCGCTGCGGAGCACAGGCTCCGGACGCGCAGGCTCAGCGGCCATGGCTCA
>NW_020173666.1:457924-560347 GCF_003031525.2 Neophocaena asiaeorientalis asiaeorientalis
CTTTTCATAACTAGATCACAAGTTCCCAGATGACACATTGTGGCCATTTTCATCTTTATTTTGCCTATAGATTGAAGGCACTGAAATACTTGCTGAATGGATAAATGCTTTATTATCTTGATTCACTCTACTTCTTGTGTGTGTGTGTGCAGTACGCGGGCCTCTCACTGTTGTGGCCTCTCCTGTTGCGGAGCACAGGCTCAGCGGCCATGGCTCACGGGCCCAGCCGCCCCACGGCATGTGGGATCTTCCCGGACCAGGGCACGAACCCGTGTCCCCTGCATCGGCAGGTGGACTCTCAACCACTGCGCCACCCAGGAAGCCCTCCTCTGCATTTTGGATTTTACAAACAATGTTCAGTGAACCTTGGACGTGTATATCTTTCTGAATATGTGGGTGTATTTCCATAAGAAGATGCCCAAATCAAAGGTAATCAGGGGGGAAGGGGAGGGTGGAATGAATTGGGAGATTAGATTTGACATAAATACACTACCGTGTGTAAAATAGATAGCTAGTGGGGACCTGCGGTATAGCACAGGGAGCTCAGCTTGGTGTTCTGTGATGACCTAGATGGGTGGGATGGGGGAGGGGGATGTGGGAGAGAGGTCCAAGAGGGAGGAGGTATATGTATACCTATAGCTGATTCACTTCATTGTTCAGCAGAAACTAACACAACATTATAAAGCAATTATACTCCAATAAAAAAAAATCTAATAGGCACTACCATATTTTCCTCTAAAGTCTGAACAAATGTACACTCCCAGGAGAGAGAGTATCTGTTTCCCCATACCCTCCCCAGGACCAAAAACTATTAACATTTTTTAGCTTTTGCTAGTTTAAGATGGATAGATTGTCTTTAATTTTACATTTCTTTGATCACTGCTGTACTTAGCAAGTAGTTTATATTATCAGCCATTTGTATTTTTTCCCCTCTGTGGTCTTCCTATACATTTCCTCTGCCCATTTTTCTAGTGTATTACTTTCTTAGCTCTTGGTGTATTAAAAGTAGTACTCCTTTGTTGTATACGTTGGAAGTATGTATTTTCTACAATTCAGTTGCTTTCACTTTGTTCTCAGTACCTTCTGTGGCTCAGGAACCAATCAACTTTTGATGTGTGAAGGTACATGTTTATACACACATATGGAGGATTTACAAATAGCCATATATGTCTACATTGGCTTTAAAATACCCTTCAATAAAAGCCATTTGGCTTCTGTGATTCTTATCTTCGATTTCTAGTGTGGGAGGCTTCCTGCTTTGCTTTTTGTCTGCCCTTTGCATAGCTTCATTTAACCAGGGGGGAATTACAGAGAGAAGATATTTACAATCAGGTCAGGTTACTGTGAACATCTGTGAAATTCAGGATATTTTCTGGGGGTAAGTTAAAATGTGGGACACCACCCTGCCTGAAGGAGGTTTCTATTGTTGTTACCGGGCAGATTGAAAGGTGTTACTTGGGGCTAAAACCTTATCTCTTTAACACCAGCACTGCTGCTAAATTTCATTGCCTCTAGCCCCCAATCCTTGTATAAGTTTGGAAACAACTAATATAACCATCTGTGAAAACTTGTGGGAAAAAAGAAGTTGGGGGGGTGGCGGTGAGGTCTTTCTGGTCTGTTCTGCTCTCTACCACCATGATCACCAACAGAAATACTTTACATTTCATGTATCAGTTTACTTTCTGCTTTTCCTCTTGATCCCGTTTGCATTCCTAAATTTCTGGCCGTAGAGGGACAAATAAAATATACGACCACCTCATCGGAGTGTCAGAATTTCCTTAATCAGATAGGAACCCCAGCCACCTGTTTGAGTCATTTTTTTCCCCCTAACTAATCATGTGAATGGCCTTGTTTTGGTCAAATGTTGACACTCCCACCTACTCCCATCTTGCCACCACTACTCACAGATAAAATCTAATTATCACCTCAGGATGGTTTCTTGTCATATAGTAGGATCACAGGCACAGAAGAATTTAGGGCACTTGACATTTAGTGTTTTTTTTTTTTAACTGTTGTTTTTGTTTTTTTTTTTTTTTTGCGGTACACAGGCCTCTCACCGCTGTGGCTTCGCCCGTTGCGGAGCACAGGCTCCGGACGCGCAGGCTCAGCGGCCATGGCTCACGGGCCCAGCCACTCCGCGGCACGTGGTATCTTCCCGTACCGGGGCACGAACCCGTGTCCCCTGCATCGGCAGGCGGACTCTCAACCACTGCGCCACCAGGGAAGCCCTTAACTGTTGTTTTTTAAACTGATGTTTTAAGCTGATATTTCAAAATTATTAAAAAAAGGAAAAAAGGAAAAAAAGGGAAGGAAAGAAGGGAGGGAGGGAGGAAGGAACGGAGGGAGGGAACCAATATTTTACTAATTAATCTATTTGTAATGTTACATGGAAGTTAGTAGTAGAAGGGACAGTGAAAACAAGGTGTTTAAGAAATTAATGAATGAAGGAACAGATTTCAGGGACCTCAGGCAGGTTTCTGTTCTCTGTAGACAATTACCAAATTCCCTAGCTTTGATTTGTGATTGTTCAACACAGAATTTTATGACACCAGGTACTCGATCATCCAATCCCAGGTCATTCCAGACTTCAGTCCTTAAAGTTATTTATTTCAAGACATTAAATATGGACTTCTGGTCTGAGCATCTGCAGTGCACCTAGGTGCCGGGTATAAAAAGTGGGCCAATAACTGATGGAAATGATGCTTGCTTGTCTTCCTCCATCCTAGAAACCATATTTGTCTTTGAAATAAAAATGAGGCCAGAATGAAAGGGCCAACTTGCCCCAGACTCACTTAAAGGGGGTCAGAAGAATTGGTCAAGCAGAGTTCACCAATGAGATTCATTTGATTTGACAAACTTTCCATTTTAAAGATAAATATTACCTGAAGGACAAAGGCCGTTTGATGGTCATTCACATTGGTCATTGTGTAAATTACTTTAAGCATCATCATAACTGTAGTATTATAGAGAAGTTCATTGTTAACATATTTAATCCTCATAATTTTGGACTCCTGTTTGACTCTCTTTTTTTAAAATATTTATTTATTTGTTTTGGCTGCACTGGGTCTTAGTTGCAACGCACGGGATCTTAGTCGTGGCACGCGGACTTCCTAGTTGTGGCATGCAGACTCTTAGTTGCGGCATGCATGTGGGATCTAGTTCCCCAGCCAGGGATCAAACCCAGGCCCACTACATTGGGAGCCCGGGGTCTTACCCTGGACCACCAGGGAAGTCCCCTGTTTGACTCTTATTTATCCCACCTCATAGATGAGGAAAGGGAGAGGTAGCGTGGGTCATACAGCCAGTGAATGCCAAGTGGGATTCCAGCCCAGGTCTTCTGATTCCAAGTTTAGGCTACTGCCACCACACCAGGTAATGAGATAATTTACACTCCCACATCTGTGGGAGTGGGCACTTGGTTGGGGACAGGAGGAGGAGGAAAGAGAAGGGTATGGGAGTGCCAGAGGCAGGTGGGCAGCGGGAGATGTGGCCTGATGGTGAGATAGCTCCCTCTTACTGCACAGGGTCTGGATGTTTGATAACTAACCTGGCCATCAGGCCCTGATCCAGCTCCTTTGAAAACACAGAAATGTGTGTCACGGGGCTCCAAGGAGCTCTGGTTCTTTATGTGTCAGTGCAGAAAGAATTCAGCGAGAAGCAAACTGATAGATAAGAAGTGATTTGTTAAAATAGGACGCTTGTGAGGCTTACAAGCAGGCAGGTGAGAGAGTGCTATGTCCCGAGAACTTAGTGGGCTACAGTTTTATAATCAAAGGAAAAATGGGGAGGGGGAGAAGACCACCTTCTTCCTCATTCTTGTGTAGACGTCATGCTTGCATCCTTAGTTCCTCCTCCGTGTCAGTGGGGGAGTTTTCTTATCTCTACATGGTCAGGCTGGGACTGTCACGGTGCTGTTTAAATTAGCAGAAGGGCAGTAACATATGCTAAAAATGGTGAATCATCTCAGGTTTTAGTATAATGTCACCTTTTCCTTATATTTTTGTTTATAGTGTGCTCAGAGGAGCGTGTCCTAGGAATCATTAACTTACTGAGCTCACTGGGCAGGATGTTAGTCCACCACTGTTTTATTGTTTGGGGGCATGTCTCATGCTTCTGTTGCATGCTTTTGTTGCTAAGCAAGCCTGCTCGGCTTTGTGGTTAAGCAAACCTGCTTTCTTGAGTGATCAGTAATTTACAGGGGTCGCCTGGGTGTGGGTTAGGTGTCTGCCCCTCCCTGGGGGGAGGGGAGGTCTGTGACAAAGACCAATGAAAGAAAGGGCTGCTTGGCAGATTATAGTGGCTTTCAGCCACTTCCAGCCCATCTTTGGCCTTCTCTCACATATGGGGTGACTGGAGAGGTGCTGGGCCAAATAAGGTATGACCTTCTCTTTAATGGTCTGTGAAGGTTTCCTGGAATGGGGTCAAGGCTTTCCCCCACTGTAATATATAGAGGACTGTTCTGAGAGAGAAAGTGTCCTCATACTCTATTGCTTTGGGGTAGCTTTGGGTCTTGGCTGAAGCAACCTCGTTGCAGGCATCTGCTTTTTATTTGCACCTGATCTAGCGGGTCAGCTCCAGCCACGTCTCTTGGACCATTATGAATTCAGAGTCAGCATCCCCTGGATCTAATGTGAGACCGGCCTGTTTGAAAATCGTCACGAATCCTACTGCTGAAATGTCAGGAGAAAGGAAGAAAAAGAGAAGGGGAAGATTCATGGGTTATTTATTAGTTTGCTATACTATGTATATCAATGGTAACTCTATCCTGACATCTCTCCCTCCCACCACACCCCTCAACTCTGCCTGGGTCTGAAGTAGGAAGAGACAATGGAGGAAGGAACTGAATATAATTCATTTATGAGCACGTAAGATAACTCCTTCTCCTCTCCCTTCTTACTTTGCCATATAGCAGATGTTACCAGTTACTTTCCAGTACTTCAGAAAGAATTTACAACAGGGATTATCAGGATTGTTATGCAAACATTATGAAGATATAGAGTTCTTATACATATGGGAATTATGTGAAGAAAATATGTACTTGATACTTTTTAACATTTTTAGTAAATACTACATAGTATTATTTATTAAAATGGAATTCATTGTGTTTTAAAAATTAAAATCTATCCCTTAAATAATTCTATTTATGGAGATAGGTTTGGGGGGGAAAGTATGTCGCAGAATTTTTATCTTTATAAAAAGAGCCCTCCACAATGTTCATTGCAGCACTATTTACAATAGCCAGGACATGGAAGCAACCTAAATGTCCATCAACAGATGAATGGATAAAGAAGATGTGGCACATATATACAGTGGAATATTACTCAGCCATAAAAAGGAATGAAATTGAGTTATTTGTAGTGAGGTGGATTGACCTAGAGTCTGTCATACAGAGTGAAGTAAGTCAGAAAGAGAAAACAAATACCGTATGCTAACGCATATGTATGGAATCTAAAAAAATGGTACGGATGAACCTAGTGACAGGGCAGAAATAAAGACACAGACCTAGAGAGCAGACTTGAGGACACAGGGGGCGAAGGGGAAGCTGGGACGAAGTGAGAGAGTAGCATTGACATATATACACTACCAAATGTAAAATAGATAGCTAGTGGGAAGCAGCTGCATAGCACAGGGAGATCAGCTCGGTGCTTTGTGTCCACCTAGAGGGGTGGGATAGGGAGGGTGGGAGGGAGACGCAAGAGGGGGGAGATATGGGGATATATGTATATGTATAGCCTGATTCACTTTGTTATAAAGCAGAAACTAACACAATATTGTAAAGCAACTATACTCCAATAAAGAAGTGAAAAAAAAAAAAACCTGCAGTTCAATTGATCCGATCGATCAGTTAACTGATTAGAAACTGAAGCAAGTGTTCAATTCTGCATCTTAAATCAGACTGATTCATCTGTGAACCATGTGACTAGTAGCCAATTGAAAATGACTAGAGGGCTTCCCTGGTGGTGCAGTGGTTGAGAGTCCGCCTGCCGATGCAGGGGACACGGGTTTGTGTCCCGTCCCGGAAAATCCCACATGCCGCGGAGCGGCTGGGCCCGTGAGCCATGGCCGCTGAGCCTGCGCGTCCGGAGCCTGTGCTCCGCAACGGGAGAGGCCACAGCAGTGAGAGGCCCGTGTACCGCAAAAAAAAAAAAAAAAAAAAAAGCCTAGAAATCTGATTAGTTTAGGGCAACTGTCTTGAGCTCTCTCTTTGATTCTACCATTTATCCATTTATTCATTTGATCAGCCCTGATTGAGAATCTGCTGTGGGGAAGGTGCTAGAGGCACAAACATGAGTAAGACATCGTTAGTCCCTGAACCTAGGAGCTTATTTCTGTGGCATAAACAGACCTCCGACCAGTCTACTTCTGTTACCCTAACACATAGTGCAATATGGGCTACCGTAGGAGGGAGGCCTCACGTGGACTGGTACTGTCAGGAGAGGCCCCCCCAGAGGAGGTGATGGATGCTGAGCTGAGTCATGAAGGATTAAGTGGGTGCTTGCCAGATAAAGGAGAAGAGGTCCAGGCAAAGGGAGCAGTGTGGGTACACAGATGAGAGGGAGTCTAGGGGTGTCTGTGTGTGTGTGTGTGAGATCAGACGTGAGGAGGGGGACATCAAGATTTGCTAGGAATTCCAGGCTTGGGACCAGTCAGAATTCTGGGGAGCTTTAAGTGATTCCTGAACCTGGCCGCCGGGCTGGGTTCATCAGTCTTGGACCAGTTAGGCTCAGCCGGCGGCCAGCCTGGCCCAGGCCCAGCACACAGCAGACACAGCAGGCATTTCAGTGGACGGAGCTGCAGCAGGACTGACCTCCTTCCGACCTTGGCATGATGTGTGTGCTGCTGGTGAGCCATTCTGCCTCTCTCAGGAGGTTCTGGTCTCCTGAGCGCGGTTTCCCTGTCTATGTGACAATGGTCTTAGCGCTTAGAGATACCGTGGCTTATCAGTCATGGGGGGGTAGGGGCTGTCCCATTGCTGTTCAACTAGGGCATCCACATGGTGCTTGCAAACTCTTCTGAACTCGGCGGGTGTGAAGACCCTCAGACCCTCCAGCATGGCAGAGGGTTCTTAGCTGTCCAGGATGCTATAGAGGCTGTAATCCCTGCTTCTTCATGCTAACTACTCCACAAGGGGGCCTCACCCACAAGGACTGGGCCACCTCACATCAGACACAGAGCAGATAGGAAGGAAGGAGTTGCCCTAAGGGAAAATAACTCACAAAAAGTTTTCCTTCTGTTATTTACATATCATTGCTTTTATTACATATGGAAGTAAAAATGAATGTAAAATTTTTTAATCTAATTTCAACATGAAAAGTTATTAGTCTGTAGCATGTCTTTTTTTATTATTAGATACTATTTAAAAGGAGTTCCATAACTCCATTCTGAGATTCATTCTGTGATTCTGAGCAAGTGACATGTACAGGTTATTCACGTAAACAAAGTGTGGGGTTACTCTAAGCCCACTCATGCTTTTTGTGGAGATTCTGGGCAAAAGCCAGAATTATGCACCTGAAACGAGGCAGTGTGTTGTGAATTTGGTGAGGTGGGTGGTAAGAACGTAGGGTTTCTGTTCTCAGAGTGTCCTCCCCGGAGGGCGTGGCCACCCCTCGCCCGAGCTCCTGGGGCCGCTTATACCCAGCATCACGCTGCACTGTCCCGCACTCCCTTCACCATTCAGTACATTCCTTGCTGAGTTTTGTTTGTATTCTGCCCCCCCGCCCCCACACACAGAGCTTCATAAGAACAGGGATCTGCTGTCTTCTTTTTTTTTTCCTTTTTGGCCGTGCTGTGAGGCATTTGGTACCTTAGTTCCCCGACCAGGGATCGAACCCGTGCCCCCTGCATTGGAAGCACGGAGTCCTAACCACTGGACCACCAGGGAAGACCCTGCCGTCTTCTTTTTAACTCTATCTTCAGTGCCTAGAATCTTAGATAGTTGCTCAATAAATATGAGGTGAATGAATAACTGAATGAGGGAGGTTGATGGAGAAGAACTTTCAGGAAGGGATTTTGTGGTGGGCACCCACCAGGCTCCACAGTTTAGGTCTCAGTCCTTTGGAGAAAGGAGCTATGAGGCTAAAATGGACTGGATTTACAGGGACCACTGTGGGCCCAGAGGGCAGGGGCCACGCACAGTCCCCTGGATGGCTCAGTGCTCAGGGTGCCTGGCACGATGTACGGGAGTGCAGCGTCTGTGGGCCTCTGGCACGGGTAGCAGTGAGGTACCTCATCGTGTCACCTTGAAGGCAGGTCACCTGAGGGGAGTCGAAGAACACGGATGGAGACTCCCAGATTCATTGGATGGCTTTGCTGGGGACCGGAAGCCCTGCATCAATAGTGAGGAGGGAGCCAGAGAGGGCTGCCTTATTCCTGCTCATGCCGTCACACCCTTAACCACCGGCTTATGAAGTCTGAGGACATGCACGTGGCTGTTGATGTTCACCTCCCACAAGACTTATCACTGGTTGAGGTTCTAGAGCGTGTTTTCTCTTCCTTTAATGTCTCTATGGTATGGAGCCTGGTTTCTCCATTATGTCCTGTTCTCCAAACACACCCTCTCTTTTCAACCCATGTCTTGACATGTGTGATTCTCTGTGCTACAAGGGTCTCCTATTTCTTCTTCCTCTGATGTAGAGCTTCCACATGTCCTTCAAAACCCTGGTCAGTTGCTGTTGCCTCACTAAACACTTAATTAGCTCCTCTTGCCAGAGTAGCTTGCTCCCTCCAGTATGGTCTCATAGCCTCATCACTGTGTCTCTGCATTGTGCTGGAATACTCTGTTTGTTCAACTGTCTCTTCAGTGGGACTGAACTTTCACGAGTCATAATCCTCTTTTGAAATTTGCTTATCTCATCTTCATGTCACAGTATCTAGTTTTGAAAGAAAAAAACAAAATTAAAAAAGAACACGTTCAAAGTGTTAAAAACAGATCACCCACAATTTTTTTCTAAAAGGCAGTGAGTAGCCGGATTAACAAGATACGGTGTATACATGCCATGGAATATTATTCATCCATTGAAAGGAATAAAATTCTGATACATAACTACAATGTGAATGAACCCTAAAAACATTATGTTAGGTGAAATAAGCCCGGCACAGAAGAATAAATATTGTGTGATTCCACTTATGTGAGATGTCTAGCATAAGCAAACTCAGTGACTGAAAGTAAACTTGAGGTTGCCAGGGCCTGGGGGGTGAGAAGGAGGAAACAGGTACAGAGTTTCTGTTCAAGATGATGAAAAGTTCTGGAAATAGTGGGGGGTATACTTAATGCCACTGAATTGTACGTATAAAAATGGTCAAAATGGTAAATTTTATGTTATGTATATTTTACCACAATCAAAACAAAGGCAATGAGTAGAGAATAAATAAATGAAAGAATTAGCAGTAAAATGTTCCAAAGACACAAATGCAGAATAGTTCAAACGTATGTAGATCAGATAAATGTGATACAACTCACTACAGCCTCTTTATCCAGAGAAGAAAACCAGTGTTCTTTCTCTTGACACTATTTTTAGGGTAGTCAGTAAGATTCCATCAGTCAGCACCATATTCTCTTATTCTTCTGTGATATCTGCAGCAAGTACTTTTCCCCAACATTAAACTACTTCTACAAAATGTTATTGCAAGTAAGCTGTGATAACTCAAACTCGGGGTATTGAAAAGCCTTAGAAAATTAATTTCCTTGGTAAACTTTAGCTTTTAATCTATGTTTTAATATTATATATCCAAATAATCTTCAAGAGTGAAAATTAAGTAAACAGTTATAACATGATTAGTGGCTACATTTTTACTTTCCTGGGTTTGGAGCCCTCTGTTATGCCAGATAAATCTTTTGCTTGGATTTTTTTTTTTCTTTTTTTTTCTTCAGTACGCAGGCTTCTCACTGTTGTGGCCTCTCCCGTTGCGGAGCACAGGCTCCGGACGCGCAGGCTCAGCGACCATGGCTCACGGGCCCAGCCGCTCCGCGGCATGTGGGATCTTCCCAGACCGGGGCACAAACCCGTGTCCCCTGCATCGGCAGGCAGACTCTCAACCACTGCGCCACCAGGGAAGCCCTGGATTTTGTATTTTTAACTCATGCACATTTATGGGAACTCATTAGAGGGGGAAGCCTGTATTTAAAATTTCCCTTCATGAGTTACAGAACAAGAGGTAAATTGTGTGGGACATAAGGAAGCCCATCAGAGCTGACGACAAAGCCTGGGGTTGTGTTTTGGATCATGTAGGGGCGTGACGCCCCAAGAAGGTGGCTGGCAAACGATCAGATGGCAGTTCTCGGAAAGGTTTCTGAGGAGAAGCAGAGGCTTTGACAGTACCTAAATGGCAAAGTCACAAACAGTAACAGACTCTAAAAATAACAACTGCAATCCCAGCAAAATGCAAGTCCTTATATGTGGGAAGTGTAACGGGAAATGTATTGATTGGTATTTTTATCCAGATGTATGAATAGTGATCACAAGTAGAGATACTCACCTTTTCTCCAAAGGCGGGTGGTGTAAAACATTGATCACCATTAGCAGTCTTCTAGTAAGAATGACAACTCAAGTCAATAGAAGTGTATGAGGAGTGTTCTGACTGCAAGCGGCTGGAATAGAACTAAAATCAGCTTTCATGTATTCATTCTTTCATTCTACTCATGTTTAATTAGTACCTACTATATGCCAAGCATTGTTCTAGGTGCTTAGAATATATCACTGAATCAAATCAAGACCAAGTTCTTTGCCCTCATGAAGCTTGTGCTGTAGCAGGAAAAGGCAGAAAATAAGGAATAAAGTTTCTACGTAAGTACATTATATAATGTGTTAGAAAATGGCAAGTGCTACAGAAAAAGGAAAGAGCAGGGCCTCCCTGGTGGCGCAGCGGTTGAGGGTCCGCCTGCTGATGCAGGGGACGCGGGTTCGTGCCCCGGTCCGGGAAGATCCCACATGCCGCGGAGCGGCTGGGCCCGTGAGCCATGGCCACTGAGCCTGCGCGTCCGGAGCCTGTGCTCCGCAACGGGAGAGGCCACAACAGTGAAAGGCCCGCGTACTGCAAAAAAAAAAAAAAAAAAAAAAAAAAAGGAAAGAGCAGACCAGGAAAAGGAAACTTGAGAGTGCCAAAGGGAGGTAGACGTGGGGGCAGGTGGCTGCAGTAGGGTGGTCGGGGCGAGCTTTATGGAGACAGTGGTATTTGCACAAAACCTTGCAACAGGAAGTTGGCATGACTTCTGCTGGAGGGGTATGGTATGTGAGAGGAGTCTAGGATGGCTCCGAGGTGTCTGTCCTAAGCAGTGGAAGGGTGGAGTTGCTGTAGGTTGAAAGCATGGAGGCCGTGTGTGTAACAGGCTTGGGGTGAAGATCAGGCGTTCATTTTGGACACATCGAGTTGAACATGTCAGACATCCAGGGGGAGACATTGAATAGATAGTTGGCATTCTCATTTCCTATTCTTGCTGTAATGAATGACTACACATTTAGTAGGCTAAAACAACACAGATTTCTTATTGCATAGTTTTGAAGGTCGGTAGTCCTAAAATTAAGGTATTGGTAGGACTGTGTTCCTCGTGGAGAATCTAGGGGAGAATCTGTTTCCTGCCTTTTCCCGCTACCAGAGGCTACCTGCATTCCTTGAGTCGTCGCCCCTTCCTCCATCTGCAAAGTGCATCACTCCAACCTCTGCTTCATTGTCCTATTCCTTTCTCTGACCCTCTTGCCTTCCTTCTTATAAGGACACTTAGGATTATACTGGACCCCCTGGATTATCCAGGATAATCTTCCCTTCTCAAGATCCTTAATTTAATCACATCCGCAAAGTTATTTGAGTCTGGAGTTCCAGTAAGAGACCCAGGCTAGAGTAAACCTCTGGCATTTAAAGCCCTTACAGGGCAATTTAGTGGCTCCCACAACTTAGGACAGGGAAGAATTGGACACTGGATCCTTGGATTGAAAAGCTGTCCTCATGTCTCTTATTCTCACTCTCTCTTTCCACTGTTCTTCTCTCCAGCCGGCCTCAGCCCCACTCTCTTGGCTCCGGGTGTCTCAGATGGGTTCATTCTCTCCCGCTGCAGGATCAAGTATGGTTGCCAGTAACTCCAGGTTTAAATGATCTTAGTGAGAAACTGCAGAGAAAAAATAGAACTTCTCTCTCATGGGGTCCACACATAAAATCCCTCAGGGCTCTGATAGGGCCTAGTTGGATGGGGCCTTTGGTGTCACCTCTGTGGCTGGTGACTGTCGGTCCCCGAGAAAACCAGGGAACCGGGGAGGGACAGTTTCCCAGAATAAAGAGGGAGGGACTGTTTCTAGAAAAGAGGAAGAGATGCTGGTGAAACAAAAGCCAGAGCTACACTAAAAACACTGCAGACTTTTATTTTTAAGATTATCTTTTAGAAAAATTTAAATATAAACAAAAATAGAATAGTCTAATGATCTCTCGTGTACCCATCACCTGTGCTTCAGTAGTTACGAACTCTTAATCCAACTTACTTCTGTGTGCCTAAGTCCTCCCCCAGCCCCACCTCAGACTATATTAAAGTAAATTCCAGACATCATGTCACTTTCCTGTAAATATCGCAGTATGGAACACTAAAGAATAAGGGCTCAAAAACAAAGCCACAAAACCATTATCGCACTAAAAATATTTTAACATTAATATCATTATTCTGTCAGTGTTCAGATTTCCCCAGTTGTCTCATAAATGATGGTTTGAATCAGGATCCACATGTGGTTGATCCATTCCATCTGGTTCAGAACTTCCTCATGAGATATATCTGTAGGTTATTTGTCTAAAGCCATTCACAAGCAAACACTTGGTTCTGTGTTCCTCATAATCCATACAGCGTGGGCTTGATTCTGTCTCTGCCAGGTCAGTTGCCTTTCTCTTGTCAGTATAACACTTTCACTTCTTTAAATTCACTGCCTCTAAACAGCAAAGTGGCTTTTGTGCAGAAAGTGTTCTGGAGTCATTTTGAAAGCAGCAGATGTGGTTTAGGTGAGTTTGGCTTTTGAAAACCCTGAAAGATCTAAATAGGCAGCATGGCTGCCATACTTCCTTTCCTCCTGTGGTCTCCCATTTGGAGATGAAAACAAAGTCGTTTCCTCCGCATCATTCTCTCCATATAGGCTTACGTCCTATGGTTTCAAATGCCAGTTTGCTTCAGGCAGAGGCTTGGCTGAGTGGGTCCACCTGGATGGACCTGCTAAGACAGACAAATTACTGAGCTGAGGAATGAACTTCCTCTTTGTGGTTTGTGTGTTGGGTTTTTGACCCATCAGTGGATCCCTTAGAGCCACTGAGGTTTAAGGTATGCTCCAAGGGAGAGGAATGGAGAGAAGGAAGAGGGCCTTGAAAATATGAACAAAGAAGCGCCAAGTGTCAAACCTGCCCTTTAGAAAGGGTTCAGCAAATCCCACTGCGCTCTCAGTGCCATGAAGAGAATGGCATAGTTGCTTTGCTGTGCATCTTTTCATGGAATTGTAATCACCTATTACAGTTTCACTCTTTTCATTCACTGTGATATAATAAACACTTTTTTGTTATTACATATTTTCCTTTACCTTAAATTTTTTTGTTTGTTTGTTTTTGTTTTTTTTGCTTGTTTGTTTGTTTTGCAGTACGCGGGCCTCTCACTGTTGTGGCCTCTCCCGTTGCGGAGCACAGGCTCCGGACGCGCAGGCTCAGCGGCCATGGCTCACGGGCCCAGCCGCTCCGCGGCATGTGGGATCTTCCCGGACCGGGGCACGAACCCGTGTCCCCTGCATCGGCAGGCGGACTCTCAACCACTGCGCCACCAGGGAAGCCCAACCTTAATTTTTTAAACATTCATAATAGCCAAGAAATTCTTTTTTGGCAGAAAGATGAACCTACTGGGCAGTGAAAGGAACACTTGGAGTCTGGAGGACTGTGTTACCTGCCTGCCTTCGCCCCTATCTAGAAACATGGCCAGAGGCCTAGCCCCGAACTTCTCTGGGTTTCCTCCTACATTAAATGCGGACAATAGTTCTTATTTCACAGGATAGTTACAGAGGTGAAATGAAATAATGAAATTATAGGGCCTTTGTACCCTCTAAATTAATGTTCAGAAATAGCGTGCTGACGTCTGTGTTTAGGTTGTTTAGGTTGTTTAGGTGCAGTAAGTGAGGTAGAAGCTCTCATTCTTCCTGTTCATCAAAGATACTCAGTCCTTAAAGCCAGAGCCTGAGAGTCAAGGAGAAATAACATGCTTGTTTAGACTGTGCTCCAGTTGCTGCACTTTCTGGAAGATGTTCATACTCTTCCTCATTCCCTCCCTCCCTCCCGTATATAAGCAGCGGGGAATTCCTAAAGCGCAGGTGAAGTGTTAAATCCAGAGTGTGGTAAATCCCAGAAAAACTGTTACTCTGGTTTCTTTATAGGTGGAGCTGAGAATCTCAAATGTTTCTGGTGAAGATGTGTGGAGTCTTCTCATTCTTCCCATGTTATCTTTTTTTTATATTTTAGAATGAATGTGCTTAGAGTTTAACATGTTTCTTGCACATTGTAGGAATCCAGTAGATCTATGTTGACCTGAGTTAAGGTATAAGCAGAGGATATTTGCAGCAATATGGATGGACTTGGAGGGCATTATGCTAAGTGAATAAGTCAGAGAAAGACAAATACTCTATGATATCACCCGTATGTGGAATCTAAAAAATACAACAAACTAGTGAATATAACAAAAAAAGAAGCAGACTCACAGATATAGAGAACAAACTTGTGGTTACCAGTGGGAAGAGGGAAGGAGAGAGGGGCAATATTGGGATAGGGGATTAAGAGGTACAAACTATTAGGTACAAAATAAGCTACAGGGATATATTGTACAACATGGAGAATACAGCCAATATAGCCAATATTTTGTAATGACTGTAAATGGAGCATAACCTTTAAAAATTGTGAATGACTATATCGTACGCCTGTAACTTATATAATGTTGCACAGCAACTATACTTTAATTAAAAAATTACATCTTGAAAAAAATACATATATTTTACATTAAAAACAGGTATAAGCGGAGGAGAATTATGCATGTAAATATGGTAATTATTTCTATTTCTCTTATCATCGAAGAGGTGATTACAGCATTTCCACAGAATAATAGATCCATATGCACATTTTAGGTTTTATTAATCAGAGCTGCACCTATGATCAGACAATACTTCCTCTCCGTTCGGTTCTATTCCCTTGACTGTTTTCTCTCTTCCTATCCCCAGATACATTTCTCCCTGGAGATTATTTTCTCCTGGACCAGTTAATCTTCCCAACCCATATTTGCTAGAGACTTGTGCTCACTCACACCCATGAGGAAGGAGTGCACTTTCCTGCCTCCCTAGGAGCTGGGCAGGGCTGTGATTAATCCTGCGCACTGGGCTATGAGGGTTAGAAAAATGTCTTGCTTATGGGCTGAGGCAGGGAGACGCTCAGCTCGTGCATAATTCTCCAGGCTTCCCTTCCTCACCTCATCAACTGAGGAAGTCACAGGTTCAGGAAATTGCAGCTGCATGATGGTGAAACCTCCATCAGCTCTGACCTTGAGTCACCACATGAGGGCAGCTTCCTCAGAGAGTTACCAGGCCCCACGGTGGACTCTGTGATTGAGAAATAAATTTAGGTGGTGGCATTAAGTCAATGAGACCTGGGGACTTTTTGTTACTGTGGCACAATCTAGTCTATCCTGACTACTGCGTATTCCATCTCTAAAATTGCCTCCACCTATTCTTTGACAGTTAAGTCTTTCCTGTACGTGAATAGCAAATCCTTAAAATTTTGATGTATCTACATTTTTTAGATTGTACTGAAGTATTTTCCAAACTGTAGCATACATACCACTAGTGGTTTGTGAGATCATTTTATATGGGATATAGGTAGACTTGTTCATATTTTAGATATTTATTTACATTTATAATTTGCTTCTATTTATAGCAAGTGATTCCCATTTTCCATTCATAGTAGTTACATAAATATTTCTTTTAATGTAACCTTGGAGAAAATGAAGTCATTTAAGAGAAAGATCCAATACGTAAAAGTATAATCGGTACACAGATACGGCAAAAGTCAGAGAGTGGTATTCAAATGACTGACTCGTTGGAAACTGTATATAATAAATCATTTGATGGCATGTCTGTTAAAGAAGATCCTCACCAGACAGGGAGACTTTCATTTTTGACACCCAGTGCTTAGCATCAGATTCAATAAATGTTTTCGATATTATTATAATAATAGCAATTATTATAATACTTAAACAATATAAGCCCCAGTCCAGTTCTTTGAGGTCAGTTGCAATGTTTTTCCCATTCTTCTTTGTTTTTTTTTGGCCGTGCCACACAGCTTGTGGGATCTTAGTTCCCTGACCAGGGATGGAACCTGGGCCCACAGCATTTGGAAGCGTGGAGTCCTAACCACTGGACCGCCAGGGAATTCCCTCTTCTCTGTTTGTAAGAGGTTCTGTTTGCAGTAAGTGTATTAGGCTCAATTCAGATTCAACCAAAGATTAACATTTGTGGCATCGTGACATTTAAGAATTTAAAATGTTGGGAGCACACTTGACATTTTAAAAATGATGATTTGTTGAGCTTATATTCAGAAGCGGTGTCGTTCTTGTTCTGACTGCAGTCACACGTGTAGCCCCCTTGGTTCTTCCTTTGCTCCATCCCCTGGGCCCTAACCACACGTAACTTTGTATACACGGTCATACCGTCAGTGTAGTGCTTTGACTTCTCTCCCTGTGCTGGGTATTAAGATGTGAGATGAGGTGTAACGTGTTTATCAGCAACATGGGCGATAAGCATTGTTCTTGTGGCGGAACGTTGTGTATTTCATTTTGGATGTAGCTAGGAAGATGTTCTATCGATAGCTTTCTCTTGGTTGGCATTGTCATGCTTTTTCAGTACAGCCCCCAGAGCTGCTCCTGAGGAGGTGGTGGGCGCAGCACCTGGGGTCAGCCCCTCCCACTCATCCTCTCCCTTTGCTCTCCCTCCTTAAGACCCGCACGTTGTTAGGGAGATTAGTCGATTCAGCAGCAGCTTTAGAGACGTCTGGAGTAGAAGAAGAATCCACAGAATGTTGGCCAGAGAGGGGTGCATTTGCACGTGGAGAAGTGAGCGATTCATCCACTCTTCCCAGCAGAGGGACTTCTCTGACTGATCAAGTGTCATTCCAAGCCTTCCAGAGAGTGACAGCTTTACTGCCCTGGTTGTCTTTCTGAGCCCTCCCCTGCACTCCTCCCCTTCCTCTGAAATTCAGGTGGAGGACAATTGCCCTGCTTGACCCAGCCTAAGCGATGGCTCTGGAAGTAGTGTTTGATGCTTATTATCGTAATGACTCTGAGACCTGAAGAGGCAATTTATGGTGGGTTTTTTTCTCGTAAATATTTAAAACTTTCTAATCTAAAATAATGTTAGTCTTATGAAACTGTTGTGGAACTAGTACATGAATTCTCACATACCCTTCACGTGGCTTCCCCAAATGATAACATCTTACAAAACCATGGTACAATTATGGAAACCAGGAAAAGAACATCGACAGAATGATACTAGCTAATATACAGGTCTTATTCAAAGTTAGCCAATTACCCCACTGAGAGCCTTAAAAAATGATTGCCTGCAGCCGTTATTGTGGTGCTTGCCACATGGTGATTTTCTTTTTCTGTCATTCCTTCTGTATTTTACTAATTGGAATTCCACTGTAGGGAAGAGCTGTCTCTCTTGAACCATTTATTATTCATTCAGTTATTTGTTTATATCAGTATGGACTCATGAATATTTATTTTATTCTATGTGTTATAATCCATTACGGTTATTATTTTGTTGCCCAAATTGCTGCATATTTGGCTATTGAGAGCTCGTTCAAGTTGGCTCCTATATCCTTTTGACCCGTCCTCATCATTTTTTTAAAGCACTTCCTTATTTTCTGGCACCATATGATGTTCCAGGTTCATCTTGTGTTCCCTGTTTCCATCCTGAAATCAGCCACTTCTCCTAGGGCCCTCATTTCAGTATTGTTTTCATGTTATGTTTATAACATTCTATTCACATTCTTTAAAAAATGGTATTTACCTTGTGGGATATTTATGTAGGAGGCATTGGATATTTTCCTACCATATATAGTACTTGATTAATTATGAAACATTGGTCTGCCAACATGTCAGTTTACAAAAAAACATATTTTATGTTGTTCTATATATATGGTTAAAAAAAAAGGGAAGCCACACAATTAGGGTTTTCACCGAAAGATCTGCTGTGCTCTGTCTTATTTCTCTATTTCTTTTTTGTACCTAACCACAGAGTCAGTATGTTTTAGACTTTTCCTTGCTTTTAGACTTTGTTCTTGCTAAAAAATTATTTTCTGCCTCATATAAATTTTCTCTGACGTTCCTCTTCTGCAGTTTACCTTCTCACTGGCCTAAATTCCTCTCACCTCATATATTATCCTGACACCTCCATCCTTTGCTGAATTCCTGGTATAGCATCTCTCTTTCTCTGACTCTTGCACCAATTTTCTAGTCAATTCAATCAATATATACAGCTCAACACTGCAGTGGACCAGAAAGTTTCTTGGTCAAATCTAGAGGGTCTAAATGCCTCCGTCAGATGTAACCCAATCACATTTGTTTTTCCCCCAAAGAGGGCAAGTGTGTTTCTTTTTTAAAAAAATTTATTTATTTTAATTTATTTATTTTTGGCTGCGTTGCGTCTTCATTGTTGCACGGGCTTTCTCTAGTTGTGGCGAGCAGGGGTTTTCGTTGCAGTGCACGGGCTTCTCGTTGCAGTGGCTTCTCTTGTTGCAGAGTAGGGGCTCTAGGCGTGCGGGCTTCAGTAGTTGTGGCACATGGGCTCAGTAGTTGTGGCGCACGGGCTTAGTTGCTCCGCAGCATGTGGATTTTCCTGGACCAGGGCTTGAACCCGTGTCCCCTGCATTGGCAGGCGGATTCTTAACCACTGCGCCACCAGGGAAGTCCCCGAGAGTGTGTTTCTTATAGAAATTGATTTCAGGCTCAAAGAGTGGTTTCTTTTGAAATTCTCAAACCTTACTGCTACAAATCTGTTTTTTATTGTCACATTTTTTTTAATCTGTGGAAGGTTGGTCTTCGTCATGTCTAATCCAGAGTACAAAATGAAATGTTTTTAATTTTTAATTTCAAATAAATTTATATTTACCGAACTATTGGGAACCTAGTATACACAGTGTTCTCATATACCCTTCATGCGGGCATATGTATAATTTCCTCATACATTGTATTTCATTATATATTACATCCATGATCTCCCCACTTAAAATTAGCAAGGCCCCGTGGTCAGCATTGGTTGGTAACCACCTTTGCACTGATTTCCCTTAACTCCACCAATTACCCTTAGATTTTCCTGTGGAAATAGCCCCTCTATGCAGCATTATCATCTGTGTGGTTTAGAGGGAATGACCCATTCTTTGCTCCAGGGCTGATCTCTGATTGGCTATGGCGTGGAGCTTGGTTGAAGGGTGTGTCTGTGATACAATCTGGCCAATGAGATGCATGGAGACTTTCACTGGGGCTTATGGAAGAGCAATTTCTTCTGTATTTCATGGTATCCTCTGACCCCTGTGGCCCTGAGGATGGATGCAACTACTCTTGAGGCCAGCCCTACCTCCAGACTTCAGTTTTGTGAATGAGTGAATTCCTCCCCAGTCTTTTTTTTTTTTTTTTGCTAATTATTTTTTATTTGGATTTTCTGTAGCTTGCAAAGATTTCTATTGATTCAGACCGTTTTCCGTGCACCCTGTCATGTTACATGTACCTGCGTTAACGTTTATTTTAGTTATTCATCAGAGTTAATCACATGTCCATTTTTCCTCAAATAGATAATGATGTCCTTGGAACTGTACATTAAACTCTTACCTGCCTTTCTGATCTTAGTATAAGGCATAGCACATCCATTTATTTATGCTGTCAGGGCCTACTGTAGGCCAGGCTCAGACCTGGATCTAGTTCTCAGTATGTGTTTGTAGAATTGTGAATTTTATTTACCATGCTACCTATATTAGTTTTATATTCCTGCATCACAAACTACCACAAATTTAGCAGCTAAAAAGTCACAACCTCCCTGAATCAGAAGCCTGAGACAGCTCGACTCTCTGCTTAGCGTCTTGCCAGGCTGCAAAAGGTATCAGTGGGCTGTGTTCTCACCTGGACGCTTGGCTGGGGCAGAGTCTACTACTAAGCTCATTCACCTTGTTGGCAGAATTCCTTTTCAGGGGCTGTATGACTGAGGGCTCCAGCTTTTTGCTGGCTGTTGATCAAAGGCTACTTACAGTGGGCTTCCTCAACCTGGCTGCTCACTTCCTTAACCCAGAAAGGAGGATCTCTTGCTCTAGTCTGCTGAAACTGTCTTATAGAATATAACAGAGGGATAATAATCACAGAGGGATACACTATCCACTTTGCCACATTCTGCTGGCTAACAAGTCACAGGTCCAATTCTCACCCAAGAGTAGGGGACCACACAAAGGCACGGACATCAGGAGGTGGGAAATCATTGTAGGTCACCTTAGGGTTTGTCCTCCACCCTGCTTTAAATGTTCATGTTTAAAGTACAGGAGGCATTGCTGGTTCAGCCCCAGACCACCACAATAAAGTGATATTGTGATAAAGTGAGTCACATGAGTTTTTTGGTTTCCCGTTGCATAAAAAAGTTACGTTTACACTGTAGTCTGTTAAGTATGCAATAGCATTATATAAAAATAGCGATGCACATGCCTTAATTTATAAATACACAAAATGCTAACCATCATCTGAGCCTTCAGTGAGTATAGCAGTAATATCAAAGATCACTGATCACAGATCATCATTATAAATATAGTAACAATGAAAAAACTTGAAATATCGTAAGAATTACGAAAACGTGACGTAGAGACATGAAGTAAGCAAATGCTGTTGGAAAAATGTCGTTGATAGACTTGCTTGACTCAGTTGCCACAAACCTTCAATTTGTAAACAAACAAACAAAAAAACCGCCGTACCCGTGAAGCACAATGAAGTGAATTGCAATAAAAGAAGGTCTGCCTGTATCTTCTTTTAGCTCCCTATGTAGGTTTTATCTCTCTCAACATAGAAGCTCCTATAGAATTCAGTTTTTAAAATTATAGATACATTTTTTTTCACCTCAGCAAAGACATTGAGTTTACTTGAAATTTCTTTTTACCATCACCTGCATTTTCTTTAGGTTGAATCATTTTATAAATACTCAAAATAATTCTTGACATGTTTAAAATTTCAAAATATTTTTATGTTCTTCTAATGACACTAAAAAAACGGCAGCTCCTAGAGTTGGTTGCGTTGGAAATTTGATGTAAATATTTTTCAAACAAACCAGGACCTCTTCAATAGCAATATTGAGAAGAACCATGAACAATGAGGCACTGTCTCCTACGGGTATTTCATTTCAGTGCTAAATCTAACAGGTGGCCTTCTGCCATTTGCTTTTTTTCGGTAATAGAATGGTGTTAACAAAACAAAAAAAACCACCTCCTTTCCCAAATGTAAAAATGAACACTTTTAATAGTGACCTGTAAAATTTGGCCAGAGTTTTCTTTATTTCTACAGAGTGTCTGGGTATAACGGTCGGATTAGATTTCTCAATGTTTACTTGGCTAGTTAATTCCAACAAAATATCCTTTTGGAACATAATTTAGAGCTATAATTAGGCAAATAAATAAATAATCATTGACAACTCTGAAAACATTTCCAACCAATAAATTATTTTCTTGCATATATTTTCATACTTTCATGTTTGACTTTATATCTACCAGTGTTTTCCTCCAGTTGAACTGTAGAGTCTATGAATGTCATAATTCTTAGCCACAGGTCAATTAGCTTTCTCGTTTACCAAAAGTCTTAAAAATATAAGTCGGAGGGTTTCCCTGGTGGCGCAGTGGTTGAGAGTCCGCCTGCCGATGCGGGGGGCGCGGGTTCGTGCCCCGGTCCTGGAGGGTCCTGCGCGCCGCGGAGCGGCTGGGCCCGTGGGCCATGGCCGCTGGGCCTGCGTGTCCGGATCCTGTTCATAAAAGTCGGTCAACTCATTCCTATCTGTACCTGTGTTGTAAAAATTGTTTTATATAGTTTGTATGACATTTTTAGGCACCTGATATTAATCTCCTAAGACACCTGGAAATGTTATGGTGCAGAATAGTTCATATATAAACAATCTGTCCTTTATATTCTTGGTAATAATCTACTTTCAGAAGCCAGTTTAACAAGATGGCATTCAGAAAGATGGGCTTGCCGGAAAATCTCTCCATAGTTGCTGTTTGAAGTTTGGCCACTAGATGGCATAGTGTTTATACTGATCAGCAAATGTTAGCCACAAAGGAGACGTTGTTTGTACTTAATAGCTTATGTTGAAAAGATAGATGTACCTGTAAATGCGTTGTTTGAGTTTTTCCCTCTTGTAAAGTACTGCCGTCCTTGAGAAGCAATATTAGATGAATGACTTTTTGTTTTTAACTACTTAATGTTTATTTATCTTCCAATCTATTAAAACCATTATTGGACTGTTTTGTTAAAATAAAAATCCATTCCCTCTTGGGGTAAATTGTTTTCAGAATACAATTAATTCTTAAGTACATTAAGTCTTTCTAAGTGGACATTTGTTTTCAATTTAGAAAAATAGAGTCTGTCTCCAGGCTGTGAACAATTGTTTAAAAAGATTTTAGAAACTTTTAAAGGGTCCCTGTTTTCAGCTAATAGGGCATAATCACATTTCTGGAATGAGATATGTCAGAGCAAGCCATTGTCCTTGGTTAAATTGAATCTCTTTTAAATCAATGTCCAACACAGCTGACGTAGATGTTATAAGCTATATATCCATAGGGCCTTTCTTTATGTTGGCCGGAAATTTGGAGCATCTCCAAACTTGGTGTCTTCACATTAGATTGCTCTTCATGTGATAGGATTTGCAACCCAAGCCTGATTCTCTTAATTACACCCAGGGTGTGACTAGTGAGAAAGGCTGCTGTAGGAATGACACTGGGCTCTCATGACCTGGCTCTGGAAGGGCTCCTTTCTCCCACATTTTCTGGTTTACATATTTTACAAGTCAAAGGGTAATTTTCTATTCCTGTAAAAGACAATTGGCTGAGTTGCATTCATTCAAGAAGGAGCTGTTTTGAAAACAAAAATGTTTAACAGACTTTACATCTATTAACTTTTAGAATAGTGTTTCATTACTACCTAAACACCTGCAAGTGAGAAGTTTATTTCTACTATTTAGCTTTTCGGTTTTGAAACGTAAGTCAACAGAGGTAATATTTGTTCCTGTTAAAGTTGGTAACCTAAAATTCTTTACAGAGGGCTAGATTTTCTACCACAGCTTATGTTGTAGGTAAACTATACTTCAGACTCAGTAACACACATGCACACATATACAAACACACAAAACAAAAAACTTCTATATCAGATTATGTATTTATATCCTTTAATTTTGATAAGATGCATATTTCATAGTTTGTGATTAAACTCTAAAATTAAGTGAACTTTTATTTGAGAAGTTGAATGGAATATAACAATAATTTTTTAATTTTCAGTCATATTTTTTTGTTTGTTTGTTTTTCTTGGTTTTTTTTTTTTTTTGTGGTATGCAGGCCTCTCACTGTTGCGGCCTCTCCCGTTGTGGAGCACAGGCTCCGGACGCGCAGGCTCAGCGGCCATGGCTCACGGGCCCAGCCGCTCCGCGGCATGTGGGATCTTCCCGGACCGGGGCACGAACCCGTGTACCCTGTATCGGCAGGCTGACTCTCAACCACTGCACCACCAGGGAAGCCCTCAAAGTCATATTTTAAGTCCACCAAGAATTTTGTTATGGTGGCTCTTCTGGTAAAAGGAAGACTCAGTCAATCGATCATTTTTGTGCTAGGCAACACGGAAGATGTGAAATTGTAGACAATTGCTCTGGTTCCTGCCCCTAGGAACTCACACTCAAGGGCCTCAGCATTTTAAAATAAATTATTACGTAATGTAGGGAAATTAAATTGTGATCACAAATAATATAAAAGATGAGAAGGGACTTTAGGGGTTAAAGGAGTTAGGAAAGGCTTTGGGAGAAGGGAAAATTTTAATGTTAATGTTTAACCATTAATATGTTGTATAAGATTTTGTATAAGATTTTGATTTAAAAAAAAAAAAAAAAGATGTGTAAAAAATCCCAACCACAAGAAATCGGTTGGGCAGAGGCATTGAGAGGAGAGAGCTCCAGGTAAGTTTTCAGTTTTGCTGAAATCACAGGTT
This sequence comes from Neophocaena asiaeorientalis asiaeorientalis, assembly GCF_003031525.2. Lineage (NCBI taxonomy): Eukaryota > Metazoa > Chordata > Mammalia > Artiodactyla > Phocoenidae > Neophocaena > Neophocaena asiaeorientalis. The sequence goes on from NW_020173666.1 coordinate 482,175, forward strand.
AAGGGAATGGGAGAGGAAGCAGAACATATACATTGAGACCCAGTAGGCAAGGCCTTAAACCCAGGTGAAGACTGAGCTGCAACCTCTAATCAGTGGGAAGCAGTTAAAAATGTTTGGGTACCACAGGGATATCCTGAAAGTCATGTTTTAAAGAGATTAATCTGGTAATTATATAATAGATGGGGAAAAAAATGAGAGAAGAGAGATACAGGGAAAGCCCTGAAGCACCTATTTAGGTAGCTTAAATATGAAATAGAGCCTCAGCAAAGGCTTAAAAAGGAGTGCAAGTAGAAACAAGGGATACATGGAAGGTTTAGTGAGGGGGATATGGGTATGGATATAATGTTATAATATACTGTGCAGGTAAAGTCTGGTTATTTATCTTTCTGAATTAATCTAAGTCTGGTCCAAGGCACCCTATCCCTCATTTATTTGCCAGCACCGGGGAGACCGTCAGGATCAACCTACTTACCAGGCCCACTCTCCCTCCTGTGGGTCACAGCAGGAGCAGTGCAGGCACAGTGGGGGAAGGAGCCTCATTCTTCGTTCCTTTTGCTCACAATTACTGTTGCTCCTTCACCGAGCATTGCCTGTGTGGGGCTCTGTGGCTGCTGGAGAGGCACCCCCAGACCTGCCACCCTCATGGTCTAGGGTAGGGAAGTCATAGCCAGATTTATCCATTCCCCCTTTTCAGTACAAAACATCGTCCTTCATCTCCCCACTTCTTGGATGATCTAATTTAACTCTCGTTGCCCCTTGTCTTTCTTCAGGGAGGCAAGGGAGCCCAGAACTCGAGAGAGCAAATGTCTGGCGCTAGGCTTTCCCTGTGCGAAGGGTTGAGCAGGGTAGTAACGTAAGGATGTATAGGTTGTTCACTGAGCAAGAGCACTGGCCCTGGGAGAGAGTCCGGCCTGGAATCCAGCCTGTACACTGCTTGCCGAACTAGGAAGCTGCCAAGAAGAAAAGCGACCCCCTTTAAAAATTTTGCATGAGGAGGCTTATTGGCTAGCAGAGGTCCAGGCTGAAGGATGGAAAATATTTTCATTTGGAGGGAGTGTGTCTTCAGTAGAAAACAACATCTACAACAACCCAGCAAAAACACCAATTTCAGCAAATTACTGCTATGTGTATAGTTTTAAAGTAGATTTTCATATTTCAGGTCTAAAATGGGCGATACGGCAGTGCAAACCCACGCCAAAGATATAGAGTATCTTTAAAAACTTTTAAAATATACGTTCCTGGTACATTTATTCACCATATTATTATTATTAAGGGCTTTTTTTTTTTTTTTTTGGCCGTACGCGGGCCTCTCACCGCTGCGGCCTCTCTAGTTGCGGAGCACAGGCTCCGGACGCGCAGGCTCAGCGGCCATGGCTCACGGGCCCAGCCGCTCCGCGGCATGTGGAATCTTCCCAGACTGGGGCACGAACCCGTGTCCCCTGCATCGGCAGGTGGACTCCCAACCACTGCGCCCCCAGGGAAGCCCAAGGGGCTTTTATGTTCAAAGGATGGTGGTAGGAACTGAGGATAAAACAATTAACCAGATCAGCTGTCTTCACTTGGTTTATACTCTTAAAAGAGGTGAGTGGACATGTGTGATGAGAAAGCAGAAGGAGCCTGCAAGTCAAGCAAGATCTCGGAGGAGGAGCTTGTTTGTGGGGGACAGACTAGGACCTGGGAAGGTGGAAAGGAAAGGGGCCTCTCCCCCAGGTGATCTAACATGCCCCAGACTGGGAGACGCTCCTTTCCCATTACAACAAGGACAATGGCAGGAAGAGTCAGTGGGCCTGTGTATTTATCATCTATTGCTGTGTAACAGCAAACTACCCCAAAATGGAGCTGCCTGAAACAATGTGTTTGTTATTTCTATGGTCAGGAATCCAGGCATCTTATCTGGGTCCTCTGGCTCAGAGTGTCTCAGAGGTTACAATCCAGGTATGTGCCAGGGCTGTAGCATCTCCACCCTCAACGTGGGAAGGATCTGCTTCCAAGCTCACTCATGACGTTGTTGGCAGGATTCTGTCATTGGTGAGCTGTTGGACTGGGAATCGCAGTTCCTGGCTGGCCGCTGGCCGGCTCACCACCCCTCAGTTTCCTGCTGTATTGGCCTCTCCACAGGGCAGCTCAAAACATGGCAGAGGGAGCCGGAGAGAAAGCAAGAGAGGGCCAGCAAGGTGAATGTCATTGTCTTTGTGTAACCTGAGCAGAGGTGATCTATCCTGTCACTTCTGCTGAACTCTGTTCGGTAGAAGGGAGTCATTTGGCCCAGCCCAAAGGAAGGTGACTGTACAAGAGTGAATCCTTTGAAGAGGGACCATTAGGGACCATCTTACGAGGCTGACTGCCATGGTGGGGTTAGGTTGAAATTCGGCCGCAGGAAAGCTGCAGGAGTTCTCCTCTGATGGCTTTCCCTTCTTCTGGGAGGTAGGAGGGCAATTCTTTTGTAAAGGGGTGTGGAGAGAGTCACAGTTTGCTGGAGAAGGTTTGAAATGATTGTTGTGTATCACAGAAAAGGGAATTAACTATGGAGACCTAAAAGCATTGCCGAGCCGTTTAGAGCAACCAGATACAGAACTTGAATATAAGAAGTACCATCTACATAGTTTATGTGGATTTTTCCCAGAAGCTCAGGGGAAGGTGTAAAAAGGGCAGAGTGTTGGATTCCCTGACTATGGTGTTTTGGTTCAGGCAGGTGCACCTGAAAGGTGTTTGGGCAAAATGGGTGGATTGAGAGTGTGAAGTATGGGCTCTAGGATGTAGACTGGACAGGAGGGAAAGGGAAGACTAGAGGTAACTGAATAAGAGAATTGGAAATACAAGAGCTTGCGGTCCAAGAGTAACAAGATGGATTTAATCGTTTGTAAAGGTGGTGCCACTGATGTGGTGGAAAAGGTCCGTCGTGGGTTGCTGAAAGAACGTGAAGATAAATGTCACTAAGAATGAGAAATTCAAGGAGTTGAGAGGCTAAGATGTTGTGTGGGTCACTCACATCCATGCTGTAGTGGCCCAGAATGATGAGAGGGCTTGGAGTGGAGGTGGAACTGTGAGCTGGGTGCCAGCACTTCTGGAGAGCGAGGGAGAGTGACAAGAGGTGTAGCGGTGACAGATGGGACCACTTCTGGCAATATGGCAGACAAGATATCCTGAAAACTCTTCCATTGCAGAACACCTAAAAATCAGAGGGACAAAATTAGATACATCCCTTTAAATGTCTAGCTGAAATTTCAAAAACATGAGAAATCCCTCAGAGCCAAAGCCAGAGGAGTTGGACACCAGAGTGGTAAACAGGCACCAAAGCCACTGCTGACCTCAGGGCCCTAGGGCTTTGGGGGAAGTGCTCTGGTCTCCAGGTGGACAGGGGAGATATCATCTGGTATCCTGCTGTTGACTGAGTTGATGTCTCTCATTGACGTGGAAAGCAGGAGTGGGGGGTGTGAAGAAAACTGGAACAAGCCTTTCTCCCCTCATCTGCTGGATCGCTGAGACCCCTTTAAATGAATGCGGTTTATCTTGACAATTAGATATGAGGATGACAAGGCAGCCTCCTGGGAACTGGCACCAGGGCCTTGGGTTTTAATGCCTAGGTGTGTCACATAAACCCTACACAAAGGGTTGCACCCTAGTAAGAGGGAAAGCTATGGGAAAAAAACCTGTCATTAAAAGGAATAAGGAAACTTACCTGTTTCCTCTTAGACTGTGGGTAGAAAAAGACTGCCTGTAAAAATTCATAACCATAGTCCCATCCTCATGCAGGTTGGGCTTAGAATTTATGCCACTTATTTAGCCAAACAAATAACTTACAGTGGTTCTGGATTGGAGCACCATGGGGTACTGGCACGATCCAGAGCAAACTCTTTCTGGAAGTGGAACCTCGGTCCAAGCTTCACGCCATTCCCACAATGCTCATTTGACCATGAGCTCACAAACCACAATCACAAAATACACTAGGAAGCAAGCCACAAGGAGAGGGAAGCAGAAGGAAAATAATATGACATAAAATTAGATTCCTAATTATCCGGTACAGACAATGGACACCAGCAGGAGGAGAGAAGGCAGGTAATTTGATTCCATGGCAGGTAAATGGAACACAATTTGGCTGTTTACTCAAAAACCTTAAAAACGTTCATTACCTTTTATTTAGCAACTTGCAAGTTTTTAACCAAAGAAGGATCAGATGTGGACATAGAATGATATTCATCATAGTGTCATTTATAATAGTAAAAAAAAAAAAACTTGGATATCCTTCATATCCAAGAATAGGGCAACAAGTAAGTAAATGATAGAAATTGTAGAGTATCATCCATATTCATCAACAGTTTTAGTGGCATGGGAATGTGCTTACAATATAGTATTAAGGAATAAGAACAAGATCAAAAACTGCTTGCCAAATATGGTGTGTTTAACTCTCTAAATTATTTAGCTAAATAAAAATATTTTACACTGTTTAAATAGGTATTTGATGTATTCAGCAGTGACAGAAAGGGCATAGGAAAATTGATAGCCTTGCCAAGATTTGTTGAAGGATTCAGCTGTATAGAAAGAGAAAAGTTTACAAAGAATTTAAGTATAAGAATATATAAATAATAGTTTGTCCATGTAGACTTTAATTTCAAACCCTGATGCATTTAAAACAGGCAGTCAGCATTCACATACTTGAATTAGAAACACTGTACTGAATCTTTCTATTCTGGGTATGAAACTCAGAGAATTTAGGAATTAGTAAATTTCTGTTCCTGTCTTTGAATGTAATTTTGTATCAACTATTTATGCCATAAGAGCCAAAATATGGGCCACTTAGGTACCAGTGATTTTACCATGACTCACAGTAGCAATAAAGAGCGTTCCTCTGCAATCCTTCCATCTCTATGAGTCAAGAAGATTGAATATTTTTTACTAAACAGTGATTTAGCTAATGAACGCACTTATATCACACAGGGATGGATTACAGAAATGCATGCTAACAACTGTCCTCAGATTGCATCTGCACAGACCTATCTACAGAGAAAACACAATCCCTTTCTCACCTTTGAGGTTGGTAGAACATTGGTTTACACTCTTGAAATTTATCATAAAGATGCCAAGTGACAAAATGATATGTTTGCACTTTGCATAATAATCACAAAAGTAAGGAATCTGGCAAGAACTTATGAAAAGTCCATAGAATATGAACACTATGGAACTGGCGCTAACAGAGCTGTAAGGCACCTCTGTCTTAATTGGAAGGCAGCTAGTCCCACTGGCAAGAGTGAGGCTAAGGTAGATGGCAGTAGGTTCATATCTGGTGGTACAATTTGATTCATTCATTCAACAAGCATTGATTTTCTTTTTTGGTTTGGTAATTTTATTTTATTTTTTAACTAATTTTTATTGGAATATAGTTGATTTACAATGTTGTGTTAGTTTCTGCTGTACAGCAAAGTGAATCAGTTATACATATACCTATATCCACTCTTTTTTAGATTCTATTCCCATATAGGCTATTACAGAATATTGAGTAGAGTTCCCTGTGCTATACAGTAGCTTCTCATTAGTTATCTATTTTATATATAGTAATGTGTATATGTCAATCCCAATCTCCCAGTGTATCCCTCCTTTCCCTTTCCCACTTGGTAACCATAGTTTGTTTTCTATGTCTGTGACTCTGTTTCTGTTTTGTAAATAGGTTCATTTGTACCGTTCTTTAGATTCCACATATAAGCGACATCATATGGTATTTGTCTTTCTCTGTTTGACTTACTTCACTGAGTATGACAACCTCTAGGCCCATCCATGTTGCTGCAAATGGCATTATTTCGTTCTTTTTATGTCTGAGTAATATTCCATTGTATATATGTACCACATCTTCTTTATCCATCCTCCATCGATGGACATTTAGGCTGCTTCTATGTCTTGGCTATTGTAAATAGTGCTGCGATGAACTTTGAGGTACGTGTATCTTTTCGGATTATGGTTTTCTCCGGATATATGCCCAGGAGTGGGATTGCTGGGTCAACAAGTGTTGATTGAATTGGAAACTTAATACATTTCAAACACTGCTAAGTGCTGTGGATAGAAATTTTTAAAAGATAGTTCCTGACCTCAAGGAGGTTATAATGTGGATTAAATGAAGCTGTACATGTAAAGAGACTGGCAGCTAGTAAGGGGTCAATGAAGATTAGTTCCCTTGCCCTTCAGGATAAAAAAGACATATTTTTTACTGTGGAGCTTAGCGGGGCACTTGAGAATAATGGTTAAAAGTGAGAGCTTTGTCATCCAATTGCCTCCATTCGAATACTGGCTGTACTCCATACTAGCTGTATAATCCTAGGTAAGCTGGTACATCTTTCTCAATTGTCTCATCTGTAAAATAGGTCTAATAATTGTACCTTCTTTATAGAGTTGTTGTGAGGGTTATGAGTTTAGCACACTACCTGGCAGTTAGGAAATACCCTAAATTGTTAGCTACTGTTTTTAATAGTTCAGTCAGAACTTGAGGTGAGGGATGAGGATTTTTTGTAAGCAGTTTCTCCTGCACAGAAAAAGACAGTAATCATGAAAATCTAAATACCTCATTCCAAACAGGGCAGCTCCATGCTTTGGTGTTAACAGGCTGTTTGGAAAGGGGTGGAACGTCTTTGTTTTCTGGGAGCCACTGTACACCACCAGTTGTAATAAGACATGGTTATGGATTATTTTAGATGTTTTTCTCATGCAAATTTTGATTTTGACCACTGCTCATTTTGTGGATTGAACATTCCAGAACAGCATCCAGCCTGTAAGTCTGTCAGTGGCTCCTGACAGCAAGGACAGGTCTAAGGACATTGTTGCTGGCAGAGCCGGGCTCTCTGGAGCCCATGTATGCCCTGGGGGTGGTTCAGGATGAGAGCTGAAGTGAAATTATCATCTCCAACTTGCTTGTTTGGAAATAGGGATTTTGCTTAGAAGTCTTGATTTTTGAGTTGCAGAAATTGCCCTATACCCAGTACACAAGAAGTTATTGTAGGGATGGGCTGCCTCAAACAGCTTGATGGGCGTAGGGCGTCTCATTACTCCTTAACCTGATGTCCCATTCATCTTCAGTGCCAGCTCTGCAATGGTGACGCCAAAGGTAACCCCATCGCACCTACCTGCAACTCTTACTTGTTGTGGGAAACAGAAAGAATCTTTATCGGACTCTTTATCTGACCCAGACTCTTTACTGCTTAGTTTGGTGTAACAGTGATTGTGGTCAATAGCCCAACACTGTGATAGGAGTAAGGTGAATATTAAAGTAGTAAAACCCTGCCCTTGCTAACAAGAGTTTGTTACCTGCTGGTCTATCACAGCACTTGGAACCTAGCAGGCTCTCGATAAATGTTTGTGGATGGAATTGATGTTTGTTACAAAAAAATAAAATCATATCTGATGTGTTCAGTGTGGTATATGATCCCCTGTGAATGTCATATAGAAACAAGTTCATTTAGAAGATGCAAATTAGAACCCTGAAATCTTCTGAAGTTGTGTTCCATGAGAGGATCAGCTGAAGCAATATGAGACATGGAGGCTAGAGAAGATCCTTTGGGGGAGGTGGTTGAATTGCTTCTGGTGCCAGCCAGTGGTGCACCCTCTGACTCAGCCCAGTTGTCTGGGGTGGGACAACGTGGTGGGGATGGGAGGCACGCATATCATAATGAAACTTCTGTCTGTTTAGGGCGCTGACAGCGCACAGCCTCCAAACGTTATGCCCGTGACCACAGGAAGGGGTTCTGGTTCACGGTTAACATCTTTGGGAGGATGGAAGGTCAAGGGCGGTAGTCGTGGGTCAGAGTAGTTCGGCACAGCACGGCAATGGGAATCCTGGGGTAGGAGGTACTCAGAGCTAATCGGCCAGCAGGGAGGTAGGCAGCTTCAGGGAGAGAGTCTGCCAGTGGCTTGAAGAGCCTTAGCTGCCATTTGTAAATCCGTTCCTTTATCAAATTGTAAAGAGCATCCTGGGTGCCAGGCATGGTGTCAGTCAGAGAAGCAGCAGTGATCAGTAAGACACAGTCCCTAACCCTCCCTCCCCCTCTGGTAACCATAAGTTCATTCTCTAAGTCTGTGAGTCTGTTTCTGTTTTGCAAATAAGTTCATTTGTGTCTTTTTTTTTTTTTTTAAAGATATTTCTCTTTCTCTGTCTGACTGACTTCACTCAGTAGTTAGGGAGTTTGGGATGGACATGTACACAGGGCTATATTTAAAATGGATAACCAACAAGGACCTACTGTATAGCACAGGGAACTCTCTGCTCAATATTCTGTAACAGCCTAATTGGGAAAAGAATTTGAAAAAGTAGATATTGATACATACATATGTATACATACATATGTATAAGTATGTACATATACATACATTTGTTGTACACCTGAAATTAACACATTTTTTTGAATTTTATTTCATTTTTTTATACAGCAGGTTCTTATTAGTTACCTCTTTTATACATATTAGCGTATGTATGTCAATCAACACAACATTTTTAATCAACTGTACTCTAATATAAAATAAAAAGTTTTAAAAAATCCTCTGATAAACCATAATGGAAAAGAATCTGAAAAAGAATATATATATATATATATATATATAACTCAGAATCCTGGAAGTCCTCATTTGAATGAATTCTGGTTACTCTAGATCCCTCTCTGGGTATGACGCCTGTTATAGTAGTCCAGGTTTTTTTTGTTTTTTTGGTTTGGTTTTTTTTTGTGGTACGCGGGCCTCTCACTGTTGTGGCCTCTCCCGTTGTGGAGCACAGGCTTCAGACGCGTAGGCTCAGTGGCCATGGCTCACGGACCCAGCCGCTCCTCGGCATGTGGGATCTTCCCGGACCGGTGCACGAACCCATGTTCCCTGCATCGGCAGGCGGACTCTCAACCACTGCGCCACCAGGGAAGCCCCCAGGTATTTTTAAATCAATCGATCAATCAATGATTATTTTGTATCTAACACGTGCTAAGTACATATGCTTCTGGACTCAGGTTCAAAGCCATTGGGTGGGGAACTAGCAAAACAAAGCTACCAGTTCTGGAAATTACAGTAGTAGGCAGGTAACTCAGAAGGGGATTTGGCCTTGGGAGCCAACTACTAGAACTCGGGTTCAGATGGATTGGCTTTTGGGATCAAAGCAGTTAAGTAATGAGAGCTGGGACCAGAAAGTTAGAGATATGAATAGAAATTAATGGAAAGGTGACTTGATGTTGAATCTCAGAGTGTTGGACTAGGCATCTGAATCCCTCCCTTGTACAGCAAAGGTTGGTCCCAGCTATGACTTCCAGGGAAGGTCAAGTGGCCTCAGTTCTGGAGGAAAAATGGTAAAGAGTGGAATAAGCAGTGTCTGATTCAAGTGAAGCATCACATAACCTCTAGTTATGGCACCAGAAGAGCCTGGCTTTACTTGATAATATTCCCTGGAGACCCTAAGGCAGAGTTTCATCTGACCTGGAAGACCTCAGGAGGTTCAAACGATGTATAGGGTTTGATGCACTTATTCAACAAACCTTGGCCGATTTCTACTATGTGATGTAAGAAATGAGCAAATGTGCATTGCTGGCCCAGTGACTGTCAGACTCTGGATGATCATATTCGCCACTGCTCATTGGGAGGGGCGAGTACAGGGTGAGAGGGAGTGGCTTAGCTGGGGGTAGAAGTTTCTTTCTTTGGGACCAGAGTAACGGACAGTTAATAAAGACCAGGACCCCAGCACCAAGGAAGAGAGCCATGTACGGCTGGGAGCCATGGAGAGGGAGATGCTGGCTTTCTCCTCTAAACATCAAGAGCCTGATTTGTCTGGTCCAGATAAAGGAAGCGCACCTCTCTAGGCTTACCTGTCATAATTAAGTAGGGGAAACACATGACTATTTAATCAGCAGTTAAGGTGTGGTTAATGCGCAGACCTGCGCACTGAGGGAAACCAGTGGAAGAGTCTTAATTGGCTGCAGGGACTGAGAGTGGGGCTCAGCTGGGTGGAACCGCACCTGCGCCCAAATGCAGGCAGAGCCTTATGACAGGGAATGGGCGGGGAGGGGGGGAGAACTTTGGAAACACAGCTAAGTAGTCCCTGTCAGGAAGCAGGTCTGTCTGTTGGAGATGGATTCCAGACACTAGGAAGGCGTTGGAAGCTGACTTTTAAGTCTCGGGTGAGATTGATTTAACCCAGGCAAAATCTCTGTTCAGAGTAGAAACTGAGGTACCAGATAGGACAAGGACAACACACTGGAAAGAGGGAACTAGGTTCACTGCTAACCTCAGGCTTAAGGAGTGGGGAAGGGATTCAGAACAAGAGTCGCTAGCGCCTCCTACCAAGCAGGATACCCCAAGAGGGCAGTATAGAGACTGATGGCATTGTCTTGGGAATACTGGGCTCTGAAAAAGACCAATCAGGACTAGAAAGCAAGCTCCGTGAAGACAGGATCTTCCTTGCTTATCGTAGGGCTTCACACCTGATAGGCGCTCAAAAAATGTGAGTGAATGAACTACGTGAGTGACTCTGTCCCCCAAACCCTGCAAAATGATGTGGAAGAATGAGGCTTCCTATGTAATTTGATGCAAATTAAATTTGGCCAGGGAATTAATGTAGAGAACGTCTGATGAGTCCAACAGCAGGGAGTTTTAAGCTGGGCTGCTAGCCCTTCATGGAAGGGACAGATTCTTTTTTCTTTAAAACAAAACGTAAACCTCAGAAACCCATTTATCATGTACTTGGATGAGACCTGGGCCTTCCGCATCGTATAATATGGAAAAGAAGTTTTTATTTTGGATAATTTTAACGGCAGATAGTACCAACTGGCCACACAGCTCAAAGGAACCATCGTATGTCTAAGTATGAGAAAACCTGCCATGGGTCTATTCTGCTGCATTAATTGAAATATATCTTTCTCCAGAGTTCTGAAAGGATGCACATATTTAATGATGTTTAGCACCATGTATTACAATATTAAAGATTGTCTAAATCAGCAGTTGAGATTTTTGTTATTGTTGAGTTGGTTTTTTTCTGATAGTAATTAGCTAGCTGGTTCAGCTAATTACTGCTCCTGGTTTGTGAAATCCACATCATTTCTGTGAAGACAGATAATCATCTCTTTGCCATGGTTGGAAAGTCATGATAATTATTATAAACTTTAAATCAAATTACTTAGCTGCAAGTGTAAAAAAAGAGAGTTGCAGCTAAGACTCAGTACTGTTCTGTAGTATTTTAATTTTTAATTTGTTTTTCTAAGAAACCATCACACTAATTTTTTGGCAATAAAATGTGATACAGACATAAGAGAAACATTTATAGACGATTTATGCCAAATCATTTAGATAAGTCCATAAATTATTTCTGCCTGTGGAATCAAAGGCATATATTCGATGAATTAATGTTATCCAAGGTTTTACACTAAAAAATCCAATCTGATGTTATTCTTAACGCATCTCTCAGTAACATGAAATAGTTCATGGCAATGATCTGTAATAGAATAATTGGACGAAAAGCCTGTTAGCAACTCATTCAAGGTTAAAAGATTAAGTCCAAAGACTATGGAGAAAAAAGCTGGAGTAGTTTTTCATAGACATATTCAACAAACTAATGAAATATTTGAAATCAAGTTTTCTGTTTTGAAATTGAGAAATACCGTTCTTTCATCCATCTCATGGGAACTCTACCTGAAGGGATCGTTAGAGTAAAATAAATTAGTCCAATACTCAGCACAAATTCTAAACATTACTGGGCAGAGAACGATCTCCCAAAGCCTTTTATGCTTAAGATCACTGATATTATAGATACAATTACAGGATCTCAGTTTAGAAGGATTCTGGCATTGACAAATGTGGAGAGATTTCCCTAGTTGTAAGTTGGTACTTTAAGATTAACTCACTACACTGTCAATAGGAATATGTGTAGCTGTAAGAACTAGAAGTTATGATATGGGAGAAATAGATCTTATTGGCTCAATCCTTCTGTAGTCTTCAAATTAAAAAAAAAAAATTTCCTTTTTAGAGGTGCAACCATTTTCCCCTGAACTTTATGGAAGTTCTACATGTAAAGTGGATAAAGGTAGAGCTACTTTCTGTTTTTTTTTTGTTTTTTTTTTTTTTGGCTACGTGGCTTGCAGGATCTTGGTTCCCCAACGAGGGATCGAACCCATGCCCCCTGCAGTGGAAGCACGGAGTCTTAACCACTGGACCACCAGGGAATTCCCAGAGCTACTTTGATTAAAATAGCAGAGCTTTCTTTGTGGCAAGTGGAGTGGGTGGGAGTGAGGAACCCTTGATGGTAGCCACTGAGACACCACCAAAGAATATCCCGGGGTCTTGCCCAGCAGAGCTTTAAAACCACTAATCTACACTAGATGTCCCAAATGTCAGTTCTTAGAGTAAGACTTTCCCAGTAACAACCCAAGAAAGCAGAAGGAAGGAAATACTAAAGATAAATGTAAGAATTCATGAAACGGAAACAAATATATGAGGATCAGCAAAACCAAAAGTTGGATCTATGAATAGACTAATGGAAATGACACACCTGGGAATATCCATGAGGGAAGGAAGAAAAGTACAATAAACAATAGTAGAAATGAAAAGGAGTATACCTACGGAGGTTGCACCTATTAAAAGGTAGCAAGAGGATGTGATAAACAATTTGATTTCTATAACCTTGAAAACAGATGAAATGTACACGTTCCTAAAAAATTGGCTCAAGAAGAAATAGAAAATTGAAAAGTCCTGGAATTATTAACTAATTTAAATCAGTGATCAAAAATCTGGTTTCACCACACCCAAAAGTTTTTAACTAGTGAGTTCAACTCGGCATTCAAGGAACAAGTCATTCTAATTGTATTAGTCCACTAAGGCTGCTATAATAAAACACCACAGAACCGGTGGCTTAAACAGCAGAAATTCATTTTCTCACAGGTCTGGAAGCTAAAAGACCAAGATCAGGGTGTCAGCAGATTTGATGTCTTCTGAGGCCTCTCAACGTTGGCTTGCAGATGGCTGCCTTCTTGCTGCGTCCTCACAAGACCTTTTCACTATGCGTGAACATTCTGGTGTCTCTTTAGGTCCAAAGCTCCTCTTCTAATAAAGACACTAGTCAGACTGGATTAGGGCCCACCCCAAGGGCCTCATTTTAACTTAATCACCTCTTTAGAGGTCCTATCTCAAAATACAGTCATATTCCAAAGTACTAGGGGTTAGAACTTCAACATATGAATTTGGGGAACACAATTCAGCCTATAACACTAATCTTACGCAAACTATTTCATGTTACAGAATATAATGAAACACAGCTCAGTCTAAAGCCAGAAGGGAAAATGACAGATGACTCCCTCTCATAAAGATAGATGGAAAATTCCTAAACAAAGTGTTTGTAACCTAACCCAGCCATGTATTTAAAAATATACTAATCATGCCCAGGTTGAGTTGATTTCAGAATATTATAGTCAATAAAACTCTGTGTTCAACAATTAAAATTCATGGTAACAGAGTTTAAAATTGGGTTACTGGTACTTAGTGATTAAAGAAAAGGTACTTACTTGAAAGGGAATTTGATTTACATAAGAATTGGAATTTTGGGTGGCCTTACAGTCATTAAAATCTACAGGTTTTTTACAAAACTGATTTTTTTACTGTGGTATCTTCCCTGTATTGGGTCAAATAGTCAGTAAACATTTTTTCATGTGCTGCAGATGCCTTTCAGGAACTCACCACCTTGAAGGTGAAGGATGCACATTCGTAAGATCATGCAAGTCCTAGTGAGCTTCCGGTTGAATTGTTCAGAGGCAAATGCCAGCCTCTGACTTGAAATGTACTTTGGAGTCTCTGGCTTTAAACGTACTTTTGGGGCCAACGTCTATCAGCCTGTAGCTGCTTACTTCTGTTATTTTAAGACACTAATCAAGAGGAACATAGCATTTCACCTCCGCCATGTTACTTATGTGCCTTAATATACAATCGGTGTTAGAAAGCTAATTACAGTTTTCTGGATTGCACAGTTCATAGGCATTTGCGATCACAAGTGGGTGCTATTGAAGACAAGAAAAGACCCCCGGGGCAAAGACCATTCAGGGAACTCTTCAGGTTTACATGTCACTCCGGGAGCTCAACAACTTCCTGTTTATTTACTTGTTTGTTTATTTGTTTATTTAGTTATAGGAACAAGCTGTCTTGTCTGCTATTTCTGAAGATCTAAGAAAGAAAAAGCCTTGTGTCTTATTTGCTGAGGTCACTGTGGGAAAGACAGGTCACGAGAATAGTCTGTTATGATATCTTCGTGTGGATAGATTCATTTGCTCCGCTGTGCGGCCTCATCCTGTCCCCCAAACCCAGATGGCCATCTTGCCACTGCATGTGCTGGTCAACAGGTGGATGAGCTGATACCACGGATGAAGTGGAGCAAATCCATACCTGCTGCCAGAAAAACACAGCCTCTATATCCTACGGCCAGCCAATGTAATTATATTTGTACATGAAGGACAGCGTTTCTTATACTAATTTTATGGATGTTTTGGAGACAGTATTTTGAAATAGTAACAGGTTTTTTTCTGTAACCCTTTGTGCCTGTGACATCACCATTGGTACAGGCAGCTGGGGCATTCTGCATCCACTTCCTTACGAAAGGGTGTGACAGCCGAATGCAGAGAACAGTGAAGCCAATTCTTGACTTCTGAGTATCCAAAGACTAGGCCTGGCATAAGATAAAACACTGGAAAGAATTTTAGGTTAATCATGGATGCAGACAGACTGAGACACATTTAGGACACTCTGGAAGGACCCTGCATGAAGCCCGCCGAGAAGGAAGAAGAGACATCCGCACGGTGTTCTGGGTCACTTGCCTGAGAATGTCACCAAGTTCCCTGCCCCACAAGAGCAGAGAATGAGCTCATGAGGCCAGCAGAGCCCGAGGCAGCCTTTCCCCTGCCCAGAGTTACGTGAGAGCAGAAGGCTTCCAAACGCCAAGAGAAGCACGAACAGGCCACAGAGAGGCCGCAGATCCGAGGAGTCTGTACGTTCAGGAAGGAGGCTGGACATAGCAGTGACCGCCGAGGGCCTCTGGCCTAAGGCCAGTGAGGGCCAGGTGGGATGAAGGACTTCCCAGGGGATGCCAGGACAGTAGGTGCTGACCTCAATGCCGCCCTCAGACCCAGACATGAGGAGCCCCTGCCCTGGGCCCCCTTGGCCTCCTCCAGTTACCCCTCTCTCACAAGGAGGGAACGTGCTGCCCCCTTTCTAGGACATGCCTTGTGTACCTGGAGTCCTGAAACTCCCGTTCCAAACAGCCCTCAGCCCACTTCCAGGGCCTGTCTGGGCTACTTCCCTAGACCTATCCTTCTGAGGGTGACAGCAGACTGTACTGCTGGTGTTTGTACCCCTAGACCAGAGGGGTGGCTGTGTGAGGATGTGTGACAGAAAGTGCATATATCACTCTCTGGATATGCGTGGAGTGGGCAGCTCTCACGGTATAGGACAAACCTGGGGACGAGCAGAGAAGGGTGGGCCTCAGAGCTGCCATGTTCTAGGTCATGATGAAGGTATTTTTATTAAGGTTGGAGGATAGAACACATTTTAATTGACAGTATAATAGTAATATTATTAAATTTAATATTTAAAGTTTTAAATCTAATATTTGTTTAAATAACAAATATTCAGACACTCAGGATGTGGACTTCCTCTGTACACTTGTCTTGTCCTCTGCCCACTTTGAACCCTCAGAGCCGCAGCCCATCCACTGCTGAGCCCCTCTGCTCGATGCTCTGCTACGTTGGTGCTCAGTGAGGGTTGACTGAATGAATTTGTAAAATAAATGTGTATTTTTGACAGCTCTGCAGCTGAAAAGCCATTCGAGGTTAACTACTTGTATTTAGAACCGAAAATATTCCCTGGGATGTGGAAGCACACAGGGGCTGGCATAGACTGAACATGCCTAAGTGGAGATGGGCTGTCGTTGCTGTCTCTGGGAAGGGAAGTAGGAAAAGCTTCGACTCGATGATGACGATGATCCAGGGACCGGGCCCGGGCTTCTGCCTCGGCACTGGCCTCGGCCAGACCCGGCAGACCAGCATGCGGGCCTCTCTAGAGGTGGCCATCAACTAGTCTGGAGCCAACAGCCTGCACTTCTGGGCAAGCAGGGCTCGGCCCCTGCACCTGTGCAAGGAGGCAGCGCTGGGTCTGCTACAGAGCACTCGCTCCTGCGTTGCTCTCATTCACCAGGCTGTCTGTTGGGTGAATCGCGTCTGCAGGGACATCGACTTGGGGCTCTCTTCTTCCAGTCAGCTGGTTTAAGCAGACTTTCTTTGCAAACACATTAGCTAGGGGAGGAAGTTCTGAAAGGAAGATTATTACGTAATGATTTTATGAATAACGTACAGCTTCCTAAAATTGGTCTTTTCCTGTTACATTTTCAGTTCAGGTTTTCAGAAGCAAGCCAATTTTAGAATCCTGTAGTAAGAACAAATTTAGAAACCTTTATAAGGTGTGATGCATTTGATGCAAAATATAGACGGGCAAGGAATGATGGTGCTCAGTAAGAAGGAAAGGCTAATAAGGTTAAAAAAAAAAAAAAGGGTAGGTGATAGGCCTCTGATATGCTAGCCTTATTTGGCATGAAACAAAAATGGATGGTTTTGTGCCACATTTACTAGGTGGAGGGTTTCGTGCCATGTTTCCTGGATGCTGGGAGAGTTTTTGATCTGTTGACATGGAGTGCACAGGGCCCAGTACATCTGCAGGGTCATAGCATTCTGTGGTGCTGACTGGCTTTGGAGCTTAATTATTTAAATGTTTCCAGACTCAAATGACTGATGAGCTAACATATTTTTAATTCAGACTTTCACAGAGCAAGCTGTAAGGTGTGCGCAAAGCAGACATCCCAGGGGACCTTGACAAGCTGATGCTAACTGAAAGTTCCATGCCTGTATGCTATTTTGACATTCGCATTTTAAATTACAAGTTTCAAACTTTACCCAAAGTTCAAGGGAACAGAGTCCTGCATTAGGCTTTCACGAAGAGGACTAGAGCTTATTTTGGTGTTGTTTTTTCAAGGGAGAAGGAATGCTGTTAGAATAAAGAAAAAGAATGTTGCCAGAATGTTCTACTTAATGTAGCCATCCAAAGATAAACACACTGGTGATTCACTGCATGGTGATGTTACTATTTTAACATTCATTCTGTAACTTTTTCCCCCTCCCTTCCTGTCTCTGAGTAGGGGGGTTACAGGTAGTCTCACTTAGAGGTTTGTTCCTGTCAGATTCTTTTTAAGTTTCCCTTGGTTCCAACTATTTCTGATATTAAGCAATGGCTACTGGGGACCCATAAAATAGTACTTTAAAGAATAAGAGTGTATTTCAGAATTGTACAGTTTGCAGAGATTCTGTAAGGTTAAGAGAGTTCGTGAATCGTCAGACTTACTAAGTAATTTAATCTGACTCTCTCAAATGAATTACAGATGTTTTATAGCACGGTGCAAATGGTCATTGAATCTTGATCATCGGTCCTGCCAAATTGGCCATGAAAAATACTTTTTTTGTCCCCAGCGAGCCAGATCTGTGTATCACTCTGTTCCTGGTCTCCTCTCAGTCTTGATACCGTGTCTTTTTAGCATGCTTCATTTTCCAAGTTGATGGAGGCTGGCTAAGCTGGTCATCCTTTCTCAGAAGGTTTACCTCTTGGTGGTTATTCTTGGTGCAGAGGCTCCCATGTACCTGAGCTTCACTAGTAAAGAGACAGTCTTAGTTATATCTGTATCAGGGTATCAGCAGTAAGCATTTTTGGATAGATAATGTTGTAGGTTTTAAGCAAGTGAATGATTTTTGCTCTAGAAATACCAAATCTCACTGTGAGAATCACAGCGTCCACCCACAAGGCTGTTCCTAGGGCTCTGCAGCACTGGCTGCAAGTCCTGTGACCTCACTTAGCTGGCCCCCTCTGTCTCCACCTCATGTCCTGTGCCAGCAAGTCCCGTGGCTGTCACGGAGCTCCGGCTCCTGCCTCCTTCTGGCCTTTGCTTTTGTTCCCAGCATCCATGTCCATGCCACATCATTCTGCTCTATAATCTGGATCTTTCTTTTCTACTCTTGGCATATGTTTCCCCCGTCAGTGTTCTCACTCTCCATTCTAAGGAAGAACCCATTCATTTTTATCTTGAGCAAACCCATTGTGGGAGAGGGACAGGAATGACTTCCAGGAAGACAGTTACCTTCGCCTCCGAGAAATGAGAGAAACCACGCTTAGAAGCTGATGGCCCATCCCTCCTGTGAGGAGTGCTGTGGAGGTCAAGGACACCTCCGTGGCTTTGCTTTTTCACCATGAGCAATTGTACCGAAACATAAGACATCCAGGAAAGTGGTGAAGTCCTCGTGCATTTTCATTAAAGGGTTAAAGGTGATTTCTTTTACTCGAGGTGAATATCATCCTCTATCTGTAGACCTTCCTAAAAATAAGGTGAAATCCCTACTCCCTGTAATCCATACACCAAACTTGGGGACAAAGTTCAGAATAACATGTATTACATATACCGTGTTTGCAGAGTACTGACTCTTGGTTTTCTGTTCCGCTATCTATATTTCCTACTGGGGAGCCAGTGAAACAGGGGTTGAGGGATTTGATTCCCCCCCATCCTCCCTCCTATAACACACAGTTTCAGCTGTGCTCTTGCAAAAAAGGTTTTTAAATTCTTAATCTAGCTTTGGCCTAAACACTTTTGGTGGTAGCCTCAGGGGCATCCCAGACTCAGTTTTTTCGAATGCCATGTGGAATTAGATTCTTGGAAGTCCCTCGCATCCATTATTATATTGACATTCTTCTTTATAATTCTTCTATCTTTTTCTCTTGCTAACTATTCTTTTATTACCTGCTCAAATCCCACTACTGGCACCCTTTCTGATACCCCTCCCACCACTTTCTACCTATTACCCAACACTCAAGACCTCAAATATACTTAAGGGGGCAGCAGGAGGGACTTTGGCTGTCTCTGAGCAGCTTCCAGCGAGAGAGAACATTTATTAAGATGACTGGCTGGATGAGATGTAGTTCGTTAAGATGATGATGATGTGGTAGGTTGAATAATGCCCCCCCACCCCCTCTAAGTGGTCCACACCCTAATCCCTGGAACCTGTGAATATGTTTCTTTACATGGAAACAGGGACTTTGCAGTCATGATTAAGTTAAGGGTCTTGAGTTGGGGAAATTATCCTGGATTATTCAGCTGAACTGAATGTAATCCCAAGGGTCCTTATAATAGAGAGGCAAGAAGGTCAGGAGAGGAGAAGGTAACGTGACAGCAGAAATAAAGATTGGAGTGATATGGCCACAAGCCAAGGAAGAGGCAAGGAATGGTTTCTCCCCTGGAGCCTCCAGAAGTCCGATCATGTCATCACTTTAATTTCAGCCCCAGAAAACCTCAGTTCAGACTTCTGACCTCCAGAACTGTAAGAATAGATTTAGGTTGTTATAAGCCACTAAATTTGTGGTAATTTATTACAATGGCAACAGGAAACTAATATAGATGAAAAGACGATGGAGAAAGCACATTGAAAGCAGAAGTGTGAATCAGGTAGAGAAAGCTTTCATAGGACGGCTAATTTCTTTTCTAAGAACAATCACACGGGCTCCTCCTCTTGGCCCATTTCCCTGCTGTTCTTCTAGAACCTGGTTAAACCCCGACTGTTATCCAGTGCCTTTCCTTGCCTTGTCCCTCACATCAGAGACATACGTTTATCTCTTTTTTCCCCATGGCTCCCAGGAACTCTTATACAACCACCTTGGAGGAATCACTCAGCCTTACACTCCTCAAAGACGGCAGCTAGATGTTTGCTGCGGTCCTAACGAGTCCTTCTAGAAACGTTTAGATGTCTGGTGTTTCTCACGTTATCTGTGCCGGGTTTAGGGAGTGAGTAGTAAGCACATGAGGTTAGTCCCTAGTAATTAACTTAGGATCTTATCCCTCACTCCCTTAGAACGATGATGTTAGTGGGAAAAGTCAGAGAACTTAGTCCCCAGTTAAACCAGCCAGGCATTTATTGATACCTACTGTGTACTCAGCGCTTTGTTCTAGGTGTCCTGGGCTGATATAAAACATTCAGGTTGTCTGCTTCTTTCTTCAATGAGTGCCTGGATGAGGAGATAGAAGCAGCATAGAGAAAAAGAATCATTTACCCAATTGATCTGAAGACTAAGTATCAATACTTACCCACTGTTTACTCATATATGGCAAAGTGTACTTTTGTAGGAGGAAACTAAATTTCTGTTGGGCCCTTTAAGGAGATCAGACAGAATTTGATGACTGAGTGAAAAAAAAGTGACCAGTGCTTTTGAGGCATGGTGGGATTCTCCTGTTGGAGAAATGGATGTGCCTGGATCACAATGTTTATTTCCGCCCATCACTTATCTAGTCATGTATTCATTCTAAAAATAATTGCTGAGCACTTAGGACTCTTTTTGGAGCTATGAGGAAGACTGACCAGATCCCTCCTTTCATGGACTGTATCTTGTATAGAGGTAATCAGTACATGTTTAATAAGGCATTGTCCAAGTTAAGAGACATCTTTGCACTAAAGAAATGTTTAGCCATTTAAATTTAATTCACTTAGTGCCCAGGACGCCTTGTTGCATGAATCCCAGAAAGCTATCCCATGAAGGAACTTCTTTTGGTTGCAAAGTGGTGTTTCCCGTGCCAGCCTTGTAGGAACTGCTCATTAAGATCCAGCCTAGGGACTTCCCTGCCGGTCCAGCGGTTAAGACTCCATGCTTCCACGGCGGGGGGTATGGGTTCGATCCCTGGTCGGAGAATTAAGATCCCGAACGCCGCACAGTGCAGACAAAAAAAAGATCCAGCCTAAACATTTCCACCTTTCCAAGCTATACAGGTAGTTGAAATATCCTACCCTTTCTTTATAAAACCATGATTCAGGAAAGGATTTGAGAGGTCATCAGTCCATTCTGCTGCCTTGGACACACATGCTTTCAGGAGCCAGGCAGGTCACAAAGGGGTGTGCAGCTCAGTATAATGCAACAGGGAATGGTGGGGACGTTGGCAAACTGAGAGCATGTGACTCATCTAAAGCTTTTGGGGTCTGCTCGGGCCAGATGGTCATGTTAGTGGGCCACTGATTACGCCGTCAGTTGGCAGCCCTTGATTGCTCATCTAAGAAAACCGTAGTCTGACCCTCTCTTCAAGTCTGCCAAAGACCATCATCTCTGTGAGTCTGGGTGGCAGGCTGCCTTCAGTCCACCAGCGTGCGCTCGCCAGCCGTCTGTCAGTTGAGGAGAGCGAGCTATCTGGTTGGAGTGGGCACCCATCATGCTTTCAGCTAAGTGATGAATCGTGGGGAGAACTTGTTGAGGCTGTATATTCCTGGAGCAGATTCTGTGAATCAGTTTTTCCCTTTGTTTGCTGGTTTTATAACAGTAGACTCATCCACTAGTATCTGTATCTGCTCTTTAAGGAACAGGCCACCCTTTTGGCTTGCTGGATGGAGTCGGGAGCTGTCTTTTGCCAGTTACTCTGTACCGAATCACACATGGGCCTTCCTCTATTTACCAGTGACCTGGTTGTATTGCTGCCGACTCAATAATTTTTTTGAGAATTTGCCATAATAAAGTAGATGGAAAGTTCCTGAAAACTATTTTTTAAAATCCTTGAAGTGATAAATAAATTGAACTGGATAATGGTAAGCCTATATCATTCTGCTATAAGTTATAGATTTATAATTTAGTCTCCCTTCAGAAATAATTTTTAAAGGCAGCTCTCTCCTGGAATTTAGAAAGAGACTCATGTGTCTCTTTACAGGCAGAAATACCACCAAGTTTATTTTCATATCAATACTATTGAGTACTGTTGAAGACCAAGAGATTTCTTTTTTGGCAAGGCACAGAAGATTAGCTTTAAACATTTTATTAGTCAAATTGAGAGAGACACCTGCAGGCTTAAAAGAAATTATTCATAGGCAACAAACTTATGGTTACCAAAGGTGAAAGGGGAAGAGGAGGGATAAATTAGGAGGACGGGATTAATTGATACACACCACTATATACAAAATAGATAAAGTACAAGGGCCTACTGTATAGCACATGGAACTATATTCAATACCTTTACTTACAATGAATTAAGTAAAATGTTAGTATGAACAAGCCGAATAGTAATTGTATTTTGTATGGTGATTAGCAAAAGTAGAGTACTAGAAGTTTCATGTGCCTCTAGGTTGTTGGGGAAAGTTTTATAGACAAGGTGAGAAGGATGTAATTCCTTGAATGAAGGAAGGAAAGTGATCTAGTGATTGATAGGCGAGTTAAATGTGTCTGGGAGTTCAGTGACCAGTAGAGAGAGAAGGGTATACAAACTTTTTCCGTGGTAACAGCAGTAGGACATCAACAACAACAACAAAAACCCCAAAAGACAAACACAGAGGAGAATTAGGAAGAATGAACAGAATTTGCATGGAAGGAGTTGCATGGAAGCAGGGTGCTACAGTAATCTAATCAGAAAAAATTAGCATGTTCTCTCAATATATGTGTACTTACTAATTGAGAAGTTATATACGTTGACTGCTATATTAATAGATCATGTATATTATGTAGCATAAAAATGAAATACTTTAAAGCCAGGATCAAGGTGAAATAAACAATATTTCAAAAACAATAAAAGTTTATTATATTAATAGGACAAAAGTCCTATGCACAAAAATTATTAATTTTTAAATGAAGGCAATGACTGAATAGGCATCATTTTTTTTTAAATCTTGGTTTAATGTTTCAAGAAATAGCAAGTCCACTGTTTGATTCTCGATGAGTTTATTGTGATACCTGGTTTTAATGGCAGTCAGAGTTGAAAAATTGCATCATTGACTGAACTTGCTAAATCATAATTCAACCCCATCAACTTTTCATGCAGAACTCTTGGTTGAAATTCAGCTAGTAAATGGCTTTCTACCCTGTTGTCATTGGTTGTTCTTGAACACTAGTCAACGTGTGTTGCACTTTTGTATTTTAGCAAACGAGTTGAAAGTCCACCGAAATTCTTCATTTGGAAGCTTTTAAAACCAAATTAAGAATTTGGTTTCCTAATTTGGGTCAACTTTATGATATGGAACTATTTACAGTATGTTTCAAGTCTGACATAAAGAAAAGTGAAGGTGCCAAGGAAACCTGTATGTTAAATATTATTATAACTTAATAGTTTATCTTTTATACAAAAAGAAATGTTAATAGACATTCTAGTATTTTCTTCCCTAAAAACAGTGGATCACTTTGTACCTTTCATTTTTCTTATGCGGTACGCGGGCCTCTCACTATTGTGGCCTCTCCCTTTGTGGAGCACAGGCTCCGGATGCGCAGGCTCAGCGGCCATGGCTCACGGGCCCAGCCGCTCGGCAGCATGTGGGATCTTCCCGGACCGGGGCACGAACCCGCGTCCCCTGCATCGGCAGGCGGACTCTCAACCACTGCACCAGCAGGGAAGCCCACTTTATACCTTCTTGATATGCAATTCAGTTGATTTTAGAGACTTGGTCTAAGTAACCAAATTTTTTCTATTCTTTTAGTGGTTGTTCTTAATTTTTACAAAACATATATAACTATAAATTTATCTACCAATTTAAAATTTAAATCTAAAGTTATTCAGTGTTTCTATTTTCCTTTTACACTTTAAGTTCTCATTGAACATCTCCCCTTATTTTGTTAGGTTCATCCTGTTTGACCTTTTTTGCAGACGTTTTTGTGAATTATAAAATAATTGTTTCCTAATCAATAGGTATTTAAATATACAAATACGTCTTATTAGCTTCTTACTCATTTTTTTTTTTTTTTTTTTTTTTTTTTGCAGTACGCGGGCCTCTCACTGCTGTGGCCTCTCCCGTTGCGGAGCACAGGCTCCGGACGCGCAGGCTCAATGGCCATGGCTCAGGGGCTCAGCCACTCCACGGCATGTGGGATCTTCCCGGCCCGGGGCACGAACCCGTGTCCCCTGCATCGGCAGGCGGACTCTCAACCACTGCGCCACCAGGGAAGCCCTCATCATTGTTTTTTATCCTGTGCCTTCTCTCTGGGTTGACTTTTCATCTTACTAAATTACACCCTTTACCAATTTTTAGTCTCCGTATCTGTATCTATGAACATGTCAATGTTTTGCTTGTGAATGGTAGAAGAGCTGGGTATACAGTTCAAGGTCGACATTTATTTTCTTTCAGCCTCTTGTCTACTGACATCTGTGGTTGCTGATGAGAAGTCTGTGTTGGTCTAAATGTCATGACTCTCTTTCATTGCCAAGATTTCCTGTAAGTTATTTTCCATATCCATCTATTCTTCTCTCATAGCCACCTATTTTCTTTTCCTGTTTGTTTTTGATAGATGTCATGCCTTCACTTATCTCTTTGATAAACATAGTTATTAAAAAATCTTTATGAGACTTCCATAACCTTGATATCATCAATATTGAAATCATGTTTTATTGGGTATTTTATTTACTTGCTTTTTCAAATATTAGCAAACAGTTTGGGAATTCAGCTTATGCGTTCGTTTTGAGTGGAAGGTCATTTTTTTTTTAGTGTTTGCCTCATTGGGTTTGGTCTTGACTCTCTTCCTCTCTAATAGTTTTATGGTTTGAAGTTGCCTCCCCCTTGTCCTTCTGGTCCTCCAGTCTAGAGTCAGGTCTTCTAATGACTTTTGGGTGTCCTGCTCTATTTTGAGAGGAATATCGCAGATCCTGTATTGAGGGGGACAGCACGAAGCTTATTTTGTTCTTGGTTGTGAGGGTTTATCTTCCCTCTGCCCACCTAGGCTTTATAAAGTCTTGGCTTCTGGAAGTAAGTCAATGGCCATTTTTTTCAACTTCCTTTCTTGAGTCAAGGAGCTCTATTCAAGGAGAGCCTGACTCTGACCCCTCCTTTCTTAAGTGGAGCTCTTTTAAATCCATCACCACACAGGAACCAGGCACCTGGCCTCCAGCCTCTACTTTTGCCCCTTGAGCACAGCAGGGCTCAGTGGAAGCTCAGTCAGTGCTTTGAGCTTTCCATTCCTTTCTAATTCATGGAAATGGTTATCTAGCTTTTCAAGCCCAGCTGTGATTTACCTATTTAATATTTTATATCGCATTGCTGTGTCTTTGGAGGAGAAGGCTGATATTCCGGACCAGAGGTCCAAACATGTCAGAAGACTGTCTGATGGCTCTTGCTTCATTAAGGTCTAGATGCCAGCTGAAGTTCTGAGTTTGCTGAAAAGTTTCATGGCCTCTGCATTAAGATGTCATCTAAGTCTGTGTGAATAGAAGTCGTAGTCTAAGGATCACGTATAAGGAAAGAGAAGCAAATGTTAACAAGTAATTCAGGAGACCCCTCCCCACAGCCCCATCGTATGACAGAAGAGAAATCTCAAAAGGAGAATGGTTAGGGATAATCCAAACCATATGGTTGTGAAGTAAATATTGTCCTAAAATCCAGATAATGTAACATTAGGTAAATGTCTAGTGTTTTTCTGCCCAGATCTTTCTGGAAATACTATCTGTTGCAGAACTTCATCCTGTAAATTTCTTTTTCTTTTGTAGTAGTAGTTTGGGGACTGGGTTTAATACTTAGGAGAGTTATAAATCCAAGCACTTTACACATCAAAACTATCTGTTCTTGTCAAAGCAGTGGCCAAAATCTTTTCAGAACAGATTTCCAGTAGGGACCAGGAGCAAGCTTGAGGACCTCCTAAATTGGTAGTCAATATTTCGGCACTTCTTTATTTCTTTGGATGAATCAAGAAATGACAGACCGATCAGGGTGTCGCAGAGATCTGCTGGGACAAGCAACATAACGACATGGGTGGTTCATTATCTGATTCTTCCATTCTAAGGAACAGAGTCTAACTTGGTAGCGAAGGATCCCAATTGGTCCCTGAAAGCCAAACCATGATATCTGTAGCTCATGGTTCTGGAGTTGCTGCACCTCTTGGAAAAGCCTTTCTGCCTCTAGCCTTCCACAGCCTCCATTTGAGCTGCTTGGTCCACCTGGGCTCGGATTCCAGTCAGAAAAGTAGAGCATGGTTGCCACCAGTTCTTCCCTGTGTCCCCAACACATGAAAGCATCTCCTAGGAAAGTTGAGAAATAATGTGAAAGGTACAGACTTCCAGTTATAAGAGAAACAGTTACTGGAAGGTAAAGTACAACCTGGTGACTATAGTTAACATTGCTGTGTGGTGCCTTTGAAAGTTGTAAGAGAGTACATTACAAGTTTTTATCACAAGGGAAAATACAGTTTTTTCTTTTGTATCTATATGAGATGATGGATGTTAATTAAACTGATTGTGATAATCCTTTCGCAATATATGTAGGTCATTATGCTGTACGTCTTAAACTTATACAGTGCCATGTCAATTATATCTCAGTAAAACTGGGGGAGGGGCGAGAAATAATGTGAAGTAAGCAAAACTTTTCTAGGAAGCTGAGACATCCTCTTCTTTGAAACTGAGAGGCAGAGTTGCTAACAGAGGTTTTGTGTGTGTGTGTGTGTGTGTGTGTGTTTTGACAAAGATGTGGTACTAGCCAGGTGATCACCAGGTGCTTGGCAATACATTTGAAGGTGCTGGACGCCACTGGTCGCCTTGCAGTTGCTACCTCAGCTGGCCAGGCCTGGAGTCATGAACACCTTACAACCAACCTCAGGCAAACAGTTCTTAGAAAACCTGGCCAGTGACAGGTTGTAGCCTTCTTTCTGCAGGTGGGGTAGCACGGAGGGTATTTTGAATGCAGGTACTCCAACTTACCACTGGCCTCAAACAAATTAGTCTGATTATAAGGAGGCTGAGGAATATAGATATGGGAACGTTAATAAAAACAGGACCTAAATCTATTTTAAAACCTGATGTAGAGCATTAGGCTTATTGATGCTGCTGCTGTACCATACAGCATCTCTGGAACCATTAGAAAGGGTCTGCTTTGTATTCAGGCATTCCCCACCTAGAGCATATTATTTGTGGGCCTGAATTAAATCAGTGGAGGGAGTGGGTTCTCCCTGGAGCTTGAGGAAAATGTTCCACTCACCATGCGTTTCCATTGTTGTGCTGGCTTCTTCTGATGCTGCGTCGGGGCAGTGATGGTGCTGGTGGCAAGTAGGGACTTGAAGCAGATGTGTCCTTGGCAATTTGTGCAGTTTTTAAATGGCCTGATTCTTTTTTTTTTTTCCGGTACGCGGGCCTCTCACCACCGTGGCCTCTCCCGCCGCGGAGCACAGGCTCCGGACGCGCAGGCTCAGCGGCCATGGCTCACGGGCCCAGCCGCTCCGTGGCATGTGGGATCTTCCCGGACCGGGGCACAAACCCGTGTCCTCTGCATCGGTAGGCGGACTCCCAACCACTGCGCCACCAGGGAAGTCCTGGCCTGATTCTTAATAGACCCTCAACGTTAGTTTCATTATTTCTCGACACCTTTCTACGTTGCCTATCCCTTGTTTATCTCTTACAACATCAGTAGTTCGAACATCAGTACCTGAACTTAGCAGGTGAGGGAGGGAGATTGTGAGTTCCTAAATAAGGAATATGATCCTGAAGTAAAATAGTAGAAAGGATTATTTCCTGCTATTTTTAAATTGCAGAAATGTAGTGAAGGACCTTAGTCCCTCATCTGAAGCCTTTGGAATCAGGTGCATTTCTAAATACAGAATTTTTGCATTTTAAAAAGGTAACATAATGCATATACTATATATTATATATCAGTCCCAGCAGGGTCTGGACAATCGATTCCCATACCTGTAACATTAAAATTTCTGAAGCAAAATATGTTATTCACTGTAAATGAGTTAAGTAAAGATTTTCAATATCCTCATATCACTTCAAGTTTGTTGTGACACCAAATGCATTTTGGAGCCAAACTCTAAAAAAATTAAGATTTTTAGAACTTTCTGGATTTTATCATTGTGTATAAAAGATTGTGGATCTTATATAAATCACATCATGACTTAAACAGCGTTTAACGTCCTGTTCTTGGAACCTAATCAATGTTTATGAGAAAAAGTGTTTTCCAAATAATCAACAAAACAAACTTTTTAAAAAATGAATTTATTTTTTAAAAATACATATATATTCTTTTTCAGATTCTTTTCCATATAGGTTATTACAAAACATTGAGTAGACTTCCCTGTGCTGTACAGTAGGTCCTTGTTGGTTATCTTTTTTAAAAACAATTAATTAACTTTTGGCTGTGTTGGGTCTTTGTTCATGCATGTGGGCTTTTCTATAGTTG
Organism: Neophocaena asiaeorientalis asiaeorientalis; assembly: GCF_003031525.2. Classification (NCBI taxonomy): domain Eukaryota; kingdom Metazoa; phylum Chordata; class Mammalia; order Artiodactyla; family Phocoenidae; genus Neophocaena; species Neophocaena asiaeorientalis. The sequence goes on from NW_020173666.1 coordinate 510,347, forward strand.
CTGTGAGCAGGGGCTACTCTTTGCTGTGGTGCATGGGCTTCTCATTGCGGTAACTTCTCTTGTTGCAGAGCATGAGCTCTAGGCGTGCGGGCTTCAGTAGTTGTGGCACACGGGCTCAGTAGTTGTGGCTCGCGGGCTCTAGAGCAGAGGCTCAGTAGTTGTGGCTCACAGGCTTAGTTGCTCTGTGGCATGTGGGATCTTCCCGGACCAGGGCTTGAACCTGTGTCCCCTGCATTGGCAGGCAGATTCTTAACCACAGCGCCAGGGAAGTCCCTATTTATTTTATATATAGTAGTTTGTATATGTTAATCCCAGACTCCTAATTTGTCCTGCATTCCACCTTTCCCCTTTGGTAACCATAAGTTTGTTTTCTACGTCTGTGAGTCTGTTTCTAAAACAAACTTTTAGAATACAATCCATTTGTACTTTGGGGACTGATTGTATTAATAAAAATAATCGAGTCACATTTTGAACTGTGTGCAAAGATAATATAAATTATAATCATATTAGTCAGTATGCATGGCCAATAGATGATGCTTCTTAGCTCCTCCTTACCAGAATCTCAGGCTTCATGATATTTCTTCTCTCTCATTTAGCTTTTGTATCTCCCTAACTCCTCTTCTTTTTTTTGTCCGTTTGCCCTAGATTTTCTACAGATAACACTCATTCTGGGTAGTTGGCAGTCTTAATCAGGGCAAGTAGATGAGTTATGGAAGCCACAGTGATCTGAGTCTTAGGGGATCAAACTAATTTTCAAAAACATATGAAGAATGTTTTTCTGAATATATCTTCAAATTTGTGTGACAGAATTAAAATAATGGGGGTAAAAATCTCAGGGCAAAATCACCAAGAAATGCAGCTTTTCTTTAAGGAAAATATGTGTTATATCACAAATGAAGTAATTTGCCTAAACAATACAGGAACCTAAAATCTATAGGAAATTTTGGTGACATTAAAAACAAAAATACTTAGAAGCTGTTGAAATAGAAGACTAGACTATAAATAATTTGCAAGTTGTTTGTCACTAGGAATTCCAATGGCATAAAGAAATACTAAATAAATTAATTGCTTTTTAAAATTTAACAATGCTGGGGGTTTGATAACACCAGAACTGTGTTTTAAAAACTAGTCAAAATAAAAAAACCTGTAGAGCACTTATGTACTGTGGATTCATTGTATCATAGGTCAAATGAGGCCATTGTATTTTTTTTTTCTATATCTGAGAAAATGCAGTAAACAGAGTTGTGCTGTCCCCAGAGTCTAATGTCATAACAGCCTCAGGGCACAGCCCATGATTGCTTCAGCACTCTGCCCATTCATATGCTGTGACCCCGGAAGCTGTCTCAGGTGTCTTTGAGGGTCCTCTTTACATAGCCAAATTAAAGAAAAGTAGTGAAATGGACTTCCTTGGATTTCTCTTGATCCTCAAATTTCTGTCACTTAGATGGCTACGGATTGTAACATACTATAGGATCCCCTGACATCTTTTGACAATTATTTCTTGTGTTATTAGTGACATTTAGTGAAATCCCTTTGAATTTCTCTGTTAGCATAGGTGGGCAGAAAATCTGACCAGAAATAGGAACGCCAGTCATGATGAAAACATAACCAAAATGGAATGAGAATACTCACCTTGTTAGCATTAATTAGAGCAGAAATATTAAGACAGCCTTTATTTTAGAATGTTTGATCTGCTCTTCCTTTCCCACTCGCAACAACAACAGCAATAACCAAAAATAAACTTTAAAATTCTGAATTGAAAAGTTGCCCAGTCATCCAGTGATGTCAGTGATAGAGGCTGGACCACGTTTAGATTAGTCCCCACAAAAGGATAATTTATCGTACTTTTTTTTTTTTTGCAGTACGTGGGCCTCTCACTGTTGTGGCCTCTCCCGTTGCGGGGCACAGGCTCCGGACGCGCAGGCTCAGCGGCCATGGCTCACGGGCCCAGCCGCTCTGCGGCGTGTGGGATCTTCCCGGACCGGGGCACGAACCCCTGTCCCCTGCATCGGCAGGCGGACTCTCAACCACTGCGCCACCAGGGAAGCCCCGTTTTTACCTTTTAAACTATCTGTGCCTCTTCCTGTTCATGTTTGCTCTGTCATCTTTTGGAAAAGCACCGTGTTCTGCATAACATGTGCACTGCTTTTCGGAAATGTGCGATACACTCAACGTTGCAGTGATTTTTTTTTTTCTCCTTTGCTCGGAACAGAGGTGAAAACCCCAGTGGATTCAAGTATCCACTTGATAGGCTCAGTCTCTCTTAATCAGCCTGTAATGGAGCTAATGGCTGTATGTCATCCTTGGAGATATAAATTTCCTGGCGGTGTCTCCTGCAAACAGTGCCTGAAGTATGCTCTGTGTGCCAGCAGGGACTGATAATCAGCAGAAGGGCAGGGTGCTTCATTAGCCAGGAGAAGAGCCAGGGCTTCCCAGCTGCCAGGCTCCAGAACTCGCCTCGCCACTCCTGAGACATGGACAATGCCGGTATGTAAAGCAAGCATGTAATTCTTCATAGCCTCTGGGCTCGTTTGCAGTCTGCGCCCTTTGCTCGTTTGCCTGTTTGTTGGTCTTATTCCACACTTAAATGTTCAGGACCGGGAACTATGTAATGTGTTAACCCTGCTGCATTGTCCACAAGGCAGTCAGTGTTTGCTTTCAAGTTCAGGAATTGGGAACGCAGATTGTAATTCCACATTCACCTTTTGGAAGACTGCACTGTTATTTCGGCTGCAGGATGTGTGCTGATGATCCTTTTGTGCTCAGAACAGTGGGTTTAAAAGGCACATAGTTGATGATAAAACTATCACTAAGGGTGGGGGGCAAAGGGTAGATGGTGTCAGTGAGCTGAAGGAAAATGTTTTTCCAGCATTACAGTATGCAGAGTGTAATAGCAGAAGAATTCTTGCGTCTGACGCTTAGTCTTCATGTTAGATGCAGTGTAGGAAATGTCTCCGTATCCTCTGATATTTTAATTTCAGAGCACAGACATTAGTGGCCAATCATGTACCTTTTAATAATGTATTTGTTTTTAATATCTTTACTTGACAGCTAGACATCCATGGCTGCGGAATTATTCTAATGCCAATCACATGATTAGCATAAAATTACTTCTCATGCAGAACTTTTTCTTTTTTCTTTGCTGTGTTGAACTTTTAGAAGACACGCACTCCGGGATTGATTATTCCCCATTTCAGTGTTATTGACACTAAATGCAGAATTCTCCCAAATGTGTTATGGATTCTCTGCCTCCTGAAAGGCATTAGCTCAGTTACTCAGCTGCTATCAGTTTTACAGTGATGCCCTACAGCGCCTGATACACGGTCAGCTCTGCTAAGAGGATACATCATTTAAAACACATTCTACACAATAAGACCACCCATTTTTAGTAAAACATGTTTGTTTATGAAATGTAGCTGTTTCAGTCCTTGGTGCAGGTAGAGCAGGCAAGCAGAGATTTTGAAGGCAGAGTATTTTGAGTTCTGTGAAATCGCTTACCAGGAGTAAAACTCTGTGACTAAAATAATTTTGTATTTGACATTGAAAGCATTGAAATAAATTGGAACAGTACATTATTAGGGATGAACGTTGAGAGTTGTGAAAGAAGCACATATTAGGGGTGTGTGTGTGTGTGTGTGTGTGTGTGTGTGTGTGTGTGTGTCTGTCTGTCTGCATAGTAGTAGTAGGAAGGAAGAGGCTGGGCTGATTCATGTGCATTATCCACCCCCCCATCTTGATCATTAAAAAAAAATATGCCATAGGGCTTATCATATAAGCATGTAGGTATGATATTCCATGACAAGGCACAATTTCAAGATCAGCCCAAAGCTTCTCTAAGTACAGCAGTAGAGTGAGTAAAAAATAAATAAACTGGAATCCCTATTTTAGCCTCATTTAAAGCTTCTGCCACCCACAATTAATTATACTGATGTCCTGGCAGAACTATCACTTTAATTCAAGCAAATGCCTTTCTTAAGACATAAAGAACCAGCAAGAATACACTTTGGTGGCAGAGAAGGGAAATCAATAATCTACCCATTTTCTAAATTATATGCCATTGCGTATTAATTTCACAGGATATTAATTAAGTTCCACCCCTTCCCTTTCCTGTGCACAGGCACGCACGCAAACACACAGAATTAGTGTTCAGGCAGTTCTGGGATTGCTGAGCTTAACAGTGTTAAACAGGTTTCTAAACATGCTAATAGAATTAGCATGTAAATCCTAGCCTGTGCTAATATTTATTGTGAGTTCGCAAGATGGAACACAGAAGGCAGCGTTTCCCAGTTGTGTTAACTGCAGGCTCTCCTGGGGACGCCTAGTTACAAAGTGTATAACTCAGATTTGGGGGTCACTGGTAAAAGCCCTTCATTCTCATTTATGCTTTCCATTTTCACCTTACTCTTTCTCTCCTGAATTCTTCTCAACTTCCTGTTTCCTAATTTAGAAGCCATCTGGGGGAAGTAACAGACTATTCACTTGTGTAAATATCAATGCTTGATTCTTTAGAGACTAAATATTTGTGTCAGCTCTGTCCAGGATTTCTCTTCTGGTTCCTTGTTTCTAGGCTTTGGGGCACTTCACTGCTCATTGGCGTCACCATCAGATGAAATAAAGAAGGAAAGGGAGCTAGGACTCAAACTTGAATTGCAGATGAATGGGATTCAATTACACCTGTGAGATTAGGAACAACGTGCAGATTTTATTTATCCAAACTAACATTTCACATGAATTATTAAAAATTGATAATAAGAGACTTTATGCATTAAAAAGTTAATTTCAGAGTTCTATTTCGTTGGTCAGGCGTCAAGAACATATATAACAAAGGCAAATCCTATTTAAATGTTAAATGTCTTAAAAGGAAGGGAGCTTACACGTTTTTTGAATGCGTGTTATGTTCTAGGCACCAACTTCAGTATTTTATATAGGTTACATCATTAATCTTGCAATCAATCTGTAGGTAAATGTTATTTTCCAAGTTACACATGCGGAAACTGAAGCTAAGTAAGAGCTCACTAATAAGTAGTGATTTGTAAACTTGAGTCCAACTCTTTTTGACAATAGCAAAATTCAACCCAGCATTTTTCATGCTGTCATCTTGCTTTGAGAGTGGGAATTCTTCATCTTTGTATCTTCCATAGCATCGAGTACAGTGCCTGGAACACAGTAAGCATACAATAAATATTTTAAAATTAAATCGAATGTCATTGAATTAGTTCAGAGCAATTTTTCTAAAAGGAAATTCTTTTCTAAGTATAAAGGTCAAAGACGATCTTATATCTAAATGCTCTATTAGATAGAAGTCAGTACATGGTAAGAAAAAAGGTAGTTGTGTTTTTTCATAAACATTCATACATTTTTGACAATTTGTAAAGTAGAATGCTTTTTGATAGAGTCCACCTGTAAAATTTATTATCACTATAAAAATAGTATTCAGAATTTCCACTTGAAGTATATGATAATATTAGGATCATTAACAGAAATTATGAAAAGAGGCACAAAAGAATTTAAAAATGATATTTAAATAAAGTGCAGAGACATTAATCTGCACTATGGGAGAATTTGACCCTTTCATTTTCTTTCAGAGAAATCGTGGTTAGAGGGAAGGTCACAGAATAGTGGTGGCTGTGTCTCTTTCTATAACACCTGTGTACAACAAGGTCTTTATCAGTAACGCTTACATTTCACCTTACTTCTTTTCAAACTCTGTACTACCCTGTGAACCACTACAAGGTTTGAAAAACATGCTATGAAATAATACTCTGTTTTATTTAAATTTTGATACAGACGTCGAGAAGCCATAGTTTCAAAGAGAGGTTAGCAGGTTTTCCTACTGTTTTTTTTTTTTCCTACTGTTTGATTTAAAGTATCTGCAATTATTTTGATAAGTAACTCTGAATAGTTCTTTATTAGAAGATAATTCCCTAACATCCAGCTATCTATTCCCCAAAAATTACAGTTTGAATTTCCTCACATAAACCAATTTTTTCCAAATATTTAATCTTCTAATTATGTACAGTAACTAAAATTATGCCTCATTACTTTTCGGGCTTTAGAAACATGATTTCCTTTCCTAGTCCTGGATCATTCAGTCCTGGGGCAGTTTTTACACGTTTACAGGTGTGAAGTTCAAATCTTGACATCTGTAGCTATGTACGGACCTGACTGTACAGGACTTGCTTATTGTCAGTTATTTCCCAGGCAGCCTCTACTTCCGCCAAGCTGTCCTACTCTCTGTTCTATGGACACAAACATGCATGCGTGTCTCCCTTTCTTACCCTTGCTCTTTCTTTTCTTCCCACCTGGAATGGCCTTTCCTCCTCACCATTCAGTCACTCTTTCTTCCATACATCCAGGAAATGTTTCCTGGTCACTCACTCTGCACCAGGCCCTGTGCTAGTCAGTGTGGGTTCAAGTGAATGAGACAGAGCTTGTCATAGTGAAAATTCATTCTCGCAGAGAAAGCAGAAGTTAATAATGAATGGATAAAATATTTGGGTTGGGATGAGTGCTGTGAACTTCATGAAGGGGCCTCAGGCCAATGAGGAAAAGCCTGTGGCTTGGCTTTTATTCTACCCATAGGTTTTGGGTGGAGTTGTGGCATGACAGGACTGATGATTTCAAGGCATAACCATGGGAAGAACAGATGGGAGAGAGGCAAGAATGGAAGCCCCTAAGAATGAAATCCATTTAGGAGGCTCTAGATTGGGGTGTGACAGTGCGGGAGGGGAGAGAGAACTTGATGGAAACCCAGCTCTGTTTCGAGGCTCAGCACACATCCCACCTTCAGGAGATTTTCCCAACTGGTCTTGAAGCCCTGCCTTTCCTCAGGGCACTAACAGAACTCACCGTGCAGCTTTGTACTTCCTGACAGTCCATCTGAGATTACCCCCCCACTTCATCTTTTTCTTCCCATTCTTTAAGCATCTTGAGGGCAGTTGACACATCATAGACATCTGCTGTGTCCTCCAAAGAGTTAGAGTAATAGTTCTCAACTCTGGCCATCCAGTAGAACCACTTGGAGAGCTTTTAAAATATACCAATCTCTGGACCCCACCCTGGACAAATTAGATCAGCATCCCTGGAGTGTGGTCAGGACATGGGTGTTTGTTTAAAAGCTCCCGAGGGTATTTTAATGGGCAACCAGGATGAGAACTACCGTTACAGACAGCTAGAAATACCTACCTTGCAGAAGTAAGCAACCACTCCTCACCCCACTTCCTCTCCCGCTCCCCCCCTTTCTTCTTCCTCATCTCCCTCTTTCCTCCTACAGTGAATAGGCCAGTCTAGTTGAGGATTTGTGTTTGTGAATTATCTGCTTCCGGGTCGAATGTGAGGCTGGCAGGGTGAAGAGACCTCCAAGGAAACAGCTGAAAGAAAAAAGCAGAGGCAAAAGACTGCTTCTGGACGACACACCGGGATAGGAACACAGTAGGTTGGACCCAGGCTTTCTGTAATCCATCCTTTTGGAGAATGTGGACCTGATTAAGAAGGCGGTATGGAGAGACTTAGTCATCTACTTCTTAATCAGGAAGTGTGTTTCCTCCTCCAGCATCTCTCAAGCAAATTAAATATTGAGTAACGATTCACCATAGCTGCAAAAATGTTCTCTGGTGAGACTTCACATGTAAGTTTTAACTAATAAGAGATGTTAAACATCCCTTGTCAAGTTTTATCTAATAGAAAAGTTACATTATTAGACCCCAAAGAACACCGCTATGATTTAATCATCACTGACTGTATCTGTGCTGAGTGGTTGGGTCAGAGCCACTGTCAGACACCGATACTGTATTTGCTGTATCGTGACTCACCACAGGCATCCTTCTTTTTAGTGATAGAGAGATAGGTCCTGTTCCATCTGATACGTGCCCCCCCAAACACACACACACACACACACACGCACACTCCAGAATGAGTTTCAGATCGTTTTCAACTGATAGTAACCTTAAATATTAAAGCATGGAGAGGATTTGATAATTTGTTTTTCTGGGTATTTTGGTTCATAAATGGTGCTTTTACAACCCTCAGAATGGGAGAAAATATTTGTGAATGAAGCAACTGACAAAGGATTAATCACCAAAATATACAAGCAGCTCATGCAGCTCAATATCAAAAAAACAAACAACCCAATCCAAAAATGGGCAGAAGACCTAAATAGACATTTCTCCAAAGAAGATATACAGATTGCCAACAAACACATGAAAGAATACTCAATGTCACTAATCATTAGAGAAATGCAAATCAAAACAACACTGAGGTATCACCTCACACCAGTCAGAATGGCCATCATCAAAAAATCTGCAAACCGTAAATGCTGGAGAGGGTGTGGAGAAAAGGGAACCCTCTTGCACTGTTGGTGGGAATGTAAATTGATACAGCCACTATGGAGAACAGTATGGAGGTTCCTTAAAAAACTAAAAATAGAACTACCATATGACCCAGCAATCCCACTACTGGACATGTACCCTGAGAAAACGATAATTCAAAAAGAGTCATGTACCACAATGTTCATTGCAGCACTGTTTACAATAGCCAGGACATGGAAGCAACCTAAGTGTCCTTTGACAGATGAATGGAAAAAGAAGATGTGGCACATATATACAATGGAATATTGCTCAGCCATAGAAAGGAATGAAACTGAGTTGTTTGTAATGAGGTGGATGGACCTACAGTCTGTCATACAGAAGGAAGTAAATCAGAAAGAGGAAAACAAATACCGTATGCTAGCACACATATATGGAATCTAAAAAGCAGTACTGATGAACCTAGTGGCAGGGCAGGAATAGAGACACAGACGTAGAGAATGGACTTGAGGACACGGGGAGGGGGAAGGGTAAGCTGGGACGAAGTGAGAGAGTGTCATGGACATATATACACTACCAAATGTAAAACAGATAGCTAGGGCGAAGCAGCCGCATAGCACAGGGAGATCAGCTCGGTGCTTTGTGACCACCTAGAGGGGTGGGATAGGGAAGGTGGGAAGGAGGCTCAAGAGGGAGGGGATATGGGGATATATGTATACGTATAGCTGATTCACTTTGTTATACAGCAGAAGTTAACACAATATTGTAAAGCAATTATACTCCAATAAAGATATAAATTTTTTTAAAAATTTTATTTATTTATGGCTGTGTTGGGTCTTCGTTTCTGTGCAAGGGCTTTCTCTAGTTGCGGCAAGTGGGAGCTCTTCATCGCAGTGCGCGGGCCTCTCACTGCGTGGGCCTCTCACTATCGTGGCCTCTCTTGTTGCGGAGCACAGGCTCCCGACGCGCAGGCTCAGTAATTGTGGCTCACTGGCCCAGTCGCTCCGCGGCATGTGGGATCTTCCCAGACCAGGGCTCGAACCTGTGTCCCCTGCATTGGCAGGCAGACTCTCAACCACTGCGCCACCAGGGAAGCCCTAAATTTTTTTTTAAATGGTGCTTTTTACACTAGGGTTAATATAGAACTTTTAATGGAAACAACAAAATTCATTAAAACCATCTTTTATAATATTTGATTTAACTGTCTCGTGTTAAATCAAACGAAGATCACTTGAAAAAGTGTGGCAGAGGGTTTTAAACTCTAAATGGTTTTGCAGACGAAGCCTCTAGTATCAGAGGCTGCGAGGGGCCCCCTCATCCTGGTTTTGCCTGTGACATCACCCCTGCATCGACATTCCTCGTATCCACCGCCGCCCCCTTCTCCCCATCCACCTCACTCTCACAGTGGTCTGGCCGCTCTGCACTTCTCATTACCCCCCAGAAACGCGTAATTTAAACATGCTGATCCTTCTGTGTGGAACCCCCATCGCCGCAATCCCCCCTCACCACCTTGAATAGCCTTGTCACTGGGTAAGTCCCAGCTGAAGAGTCCCCTCCTCTGTGGAACCTTCTGCAGCTTCTCGGGATGGAATTACTGTTCTCCCTTGTCTGTGCCCGAAGAACACTCTCTTATCGCATTCCCACACGTGTCAGTTGCACCATAATGCTGTCCTATGTGTCTGCCTCTTTGACTAGGCCACGTGCACCTAAGGACGGGGCTGTGTCTTCTTCATAAGTTCATCCCCTAGTGCAGCGCCTGGCAGAAGATACGTGTTCAGTAAGAGGGCAAAGGGGTGGCTGAAATAAAGCCTGAGGTATATCTTATTGTGTGCTTATGCTTACATAGAAACAGTGAATTAATTTCTACTGGCAGTTGAGTGATGTAGTCATTTACCGTTAGGACAAGCAGTGGGGAGCCCATCAGAATCACTTATGGAATTAAAATCTGTCTATCTATCTATCTACCTACCTACCTACCTACCTGCCTACCTATTGCCATCCCAGGCCCACACCAGACCTACTAATTCAGAATCTCCCATGGGGGAAAAAGGATAGCTGTATTTTTATTTTTTATTTTTTTTTTGCGGTACGCGGACCTCTCACTGCTGCGGCCTCTCCCGTTGCGGAGCACGGGCTCCGTACGCGCAGGCTCAGCAGCCATGGTTCACGGGCCCAGCCGGTCCGCGGCATGTGGGATCTTCCCGGACCAGGGCATAAACCCACGTCCCCTGCATCGGCAGGCGGACTCTCAACCACTGCGCCACCAGGGAAGCCCGGATAGCTGTATTTAAAAATAAATATTTCAAGGGTGACTCCACTGTATACCCCGGTGAGACTCATTGTCTGTCTGAGGGACATTTAAGAAAGCTGCTCAGACAGAGCTAGTTTCCACTGCTTCGTGTTTTTAAGATAATTGATTGTTGCCATTATGAAATCACATTATTACTAGAATTATAAAGGTCATGTGCCATTTACAAAAGTGCTCTGATAGATCCTATTGGAGACCTGTACTGACCTGTAAATGAAGAAGCATCTCAGTGAGACAGTTGCCTGGGAGTGGAGGTGAAGGCTGTGTTCTCTTCACCCTCTCCCTACGGAGAGCACTCCCGAGGTTCCCTGCCTTCACTGAGATGTGCTTAAAACTTCATCCACACAACTTGCTTTTAATTTATCACCTGCTGCCTGCCTCTGTGTTTCATATACTTGGGTGTTATTTTCTTAGTAATGGAAAATTGGCAACCATCCATTTTGCAAGCAGCTTAACTTAGGGCATTTTTAATAAGGGGATTAAAGGAAAGATGGCCAATCCTGACCTCTGAGAACTGCCAGTATGGTGCAAGAGTGAAAATATCTTAGGGGTCCCCTGCAAGACTTCAGTCTTCACAGCGCCCATCATGCTTGTCTGTGGTACTTACAGAAGAGATGTTAGTAGGTGGAGCCAACCCATTTGCTCAAACAATATGCATTTTACAACATTCATTAACCTAAGGGTCACTCCTTTAAATTAAGAAAGTTCCAAGACATTTGTTTAAATAACTGTGTGACTATGACTCTAGTTGAAAAAAGCCAGAGAGTTGAAAATTAAAGCCAACTTTGTCTTCAAAATCCAGACTTTGTAGAAAACCGGGAGCCCTGTAGCATACATTTAGAATGAAGCACCACCGTTAACTTTTATATTTCCTGGCTTGTGTCAGTTTTTGTCACAACTCTAACCTTCTATAAACAAAGGTGTCATTTTTGCTAACGGACATTGGCTTTGTCCCTAGCAGTTCTAAAGAAGGTTTCCATGGAGCCTCAAAACTACAAAAACTCCTAAGGTACTTTTGGGTTCCTGGGTAGTTTTAAAAGAAAATAGAGGCCCACAAAACTGTGTTTTAAATGCAGAACGAGAAATAAGGGACTTTTTTAGAATACTGTTCATGCTTCAGTAATATCTCTTTCATCTTTAAAAATGCTTACAAATATAGTTCATTTCTCACAGTTCTCCAGTGAAATATGTAAACATTTCAAGTGATCAGTTTCTCTTTTACAGATATGAAACCAAGGCAAAGAAGTGTATTTATGTATTTATTTTCAGAGATCAGCCTCATGCACAGCTTAACTGCACATGGGACAAGTTGTAATGACATATGAAAAGCATGTCTGGTGGAGGATATGCTTGGCCATTTGCCAACTCATGAGGCATGGGCCATGCCAAATCTGATTCCCATTGACTTTTATGCAGAAGGAAAGCCAAACGCAATTTACCCTTTGGGTTGCATGCATTATTGTTTTCCAGGGAAATGTGGTTATATTTGTCCTGGCCACAAAGGCTGTCTCAGGGGAGGACAGCCAAATGGCTTTGGTCACAGTGTCCATGGAACACGACTGTCCCAATCTGTTATCTTGAAGCTGTCTGTACTTGGATATGCAATCTGGGGACCAGGGACCGGGGAAATTAGCTGGAAATTCTGGTAGAAGTTCATTAATTAGGGGTCCAAGCATATGAAGGGCATGTGTTTATATGGCAGGTGGGGAGCAGATGCAGAGGGGGCAGTACAAACCCCCAGGGGAAGGACAAGAGTATGAAAACTAGGGCAGCCCTAGCATTTTCACACAGAGACTGGGCATGGAGATCCAGTTCTAGAGCAGGGACTGGAGTATTGCGTAGGGGATTTGGACAAATTTAGATAGAGAGAGACCAAAGTAGATGCTAGCTTATGAAAAAGGTCAACAGAAGACGTTGGGAGGACAGCACAGGCTTAGTCAACAAGGAAAACTCAGGAGATTAGGGATGTGTTCCCACACGCCCCCAGCCCTCTCAGGCCGCCTCATCGTGGAAGGGCGTTTTGTTGCCATAGCTCCAGCCTCTCTGGAACTGAACGGGACTCAGGAGGCCAGCAGCTATGAGGACACTCACCCACCACCAACTCTTGAATTTATATTTTGCATGGGAATCATTCTCAAATTGCAGTTCTTTCTTATATCTAGTCACATTTACCTGCCTCCTCCAATTGAACATACTCTAATATTTGGAGTCGTGAAAAGAAACTAGACTCAGAGTCTAGTTTCCTGGCTGAGTCTCTTCCACTGGCTGGCATGGTGCCTTGGGCACATCCATAGGCCTCACTTTCCTTATCTAAATATAGGGTTGATTATACTTGGCTCTAGTACGAGTATAACATAACCGCAGACTCATTAGTGTCTACATGCATTTTAAATCTTTACAAATATTAACTCACTTGATCCTCACGGCTACCTCTCAGGTGGTTGTGATGGCCTCCCCCTCCTTCTGACCTTGTGTCTTCAGACCCTCAGCTGTTCCTTTCTGCCGTTTTCAGTGTACTTGCTTCTGGCAGCTCTCATTTCCCTCCCTTTTTGTGTGCTGTTTCTTTCTTTTTCTCTCAGTTTTACTGAGATATAATTGATATACAGCACCGTATAAGGTTAAGGTAGGGCCTGAGGGCCCTAGAGCCCGTGCTCCGCAACAAGAGAAGCCACCGCAATGAGAAGCCTGCGCACCTCAACAAAGAGGAGCCCCCACTTGCCGCAACTAGAGAAAAGCCCACGTGCAGCAACGAAGACCCAACGCAGCCCGAAATAAATAAATAAATTATTATATAAAAAAAAGATTTCACGCAAAGCTCTTGTGTGCTCAGCCCCCACCTGTGTCACCGACACTGTTACCCACCACTAGTCACACAGCCCCGGGCCCGGCACCCAGACTCTTCGTCTCATCCCCAATGCCGTGTCCTCTTCTCTGCTTTGCTCCCTGCTCTTCTCCTTGTCCACTGTTCTTTCCTTATTCTTCACCTGGTGGATTCCTATTTGTCTTTCAGGACACGTGGCTCATCTGTCACCATCTGGAAATCCTTCTCCACGTCACTGCAGGGCTACTTATTCCCTGAGCTCCCCTGGCCAACATACCATTGTGTTGTCATTGGTCCTTCACATCCACTGTCCCCGTCAGCCAGGTCCCCACCTTGAGCAGTTGCTCAAGGGCAAAGTTCTCTTCGCCTTGGTTTCCTTAAGGCCTAGCACAGTATGTGGCACACAGTAGGTACTTAATATATGCTGGCAGACTCACTGCTTGTGCCGTTGTTACCCAGCTGCAAAATGTTCTATGTCACACAGTGGTGTATTTATACATGCTCATTATATAAATTTTAAAAGTTTAAGGAGAAAAGGATAGTTGGAAGGAAGTACAGTTGGAGGCAAAAGTGCAAAGCATGGCTGCCTGCTTGACGATGTTGATACAATCCTTATATTTCCAGAGATGTGGTTCCTCGGAATCTTGATTTTTTTTTTTTCTCTGATTGCCATTAAACCAAATCTAGAATTTTTAAATGTAAATTTTGTAGGGATTCCTTGCAGAGGAAGATAGAACATGTAACAATTACAGTAACGTGTATTGAATTTGATATCTCATGAAGAATGAAGTACCGTATACCTAAAGAGAAAATATTTTTTCCCAAGGAGGATCTGATGATATCAAAAGAATGAGGCACATGAAACTTGGCCATAAGTAAGTAGTAAAAAGGAACTGACCTTTGGGAATTCCCTGGCAGTCTAGTGGTTAAGACTCCACACTTCCACTGCAGGGCACACGGGTTCAGTCCCTGGTTGGGGAACTAAGATCCCGCAAGCTGTGCTCGGGCTCCCCCCACAAAAAAAACGAACCAGCATTCAACTTGAAAACAGTCAGTCTAGTGATACTTTTTATCCATTTTTTTTGAACGTTTCCAATTTCCTTCCTTAGAAATTCTTTTTCAAAATACCTAAAATATATCAGTGTGCTTAAATGTATCTTGCTCTTAATACGTGGAGGGGAGGAAAAAAACTTAGTTGTAAAACCCAGAGGAGAGAGAAATATTTCTGAACTGTTGTTAAAAATAAGTTAATGTGATTATGGCATATAAAACTAGTTTTGTATTTGTAAAAACAATTTGTGTTTGCATAGGCGATGTCTGGAAAGAGTACATCCCAAGCAGTTCTCAGTATATTAGAATATATAATTAGTATATTAGCAGTTCTCAATCCCTGGGGAAGGAAAGGCGAATGTTCATATTTTACTTCATACTTTTTGATTTTGTTTGAGGTCTTTTGAGTTTTGCTTTTACAAAAAGCATATACTGCTTTTAGAAATGTTTAAAAGCCAATAAATTGTGTTTTAATCAGTTAACTGGAAAGCAGCACATAATTATGTACCGCCTTGCCATGTAGGACCCAATATCCTGGGTAAACCTCAGATACCGACGACATGGATTCCAACCCCACAGTAACTTGGGATGAATGGTTGGAAGGTTCTGCTTCCCCATGGCTCCCCACGCTGCCCCAACACAAGCTATTATTGAATTTGTTCTTTTATTAATCAGCACTAGCTGTGAAATCCTGTTGATGCTTCTGACCAAGACTCAGCTGTCATGATCGATTTGCGTGTAACATTACCACAACAAGAACACTTAAACTAGATTTTCTTCTATCTTCCTATGTTGAGAGTGGACGTGAGGTTTATGGGTAAAATAAGCAATTTGGAAATATCCACCCGTTGTCATGTTGTAGGGAAGCCGTTTGTTTTCTTGGCATGTGGTTGTGTTCAGATGGGTAAACTCCACCCTGTGCCTGCTGGATGGGAGCAGTGTGTTCAAACTGTCTTTGAGGAGCTCCAGGCCAGTGGATAGGACCCCAGAGGTGCACTGGATCAGGTGAGGTGCTTCCTAGAAGGGCTAAATCAGGAAGCCAGAGGATGGCCCAGCCAGGAAGGTGAAGCTGAGTTTATCACTAGGTCTTAAGAGTTGAGTGGTGTGATGGAAATGAGAGATAGAGACCATAGTCATAGCATAATGAACCAGGAGTCAAGGCACATGTTGGGAGCAAATCTAGTATTATTACCCTGATCTGTTATAAATACTTGCTGAGTGCATTCTTTGTCTCATGTTAAAAATATGGTCACAACTGTACAATAGAATGGGATAGTTTCTGTGCCAGACTTGTGTTTATTTTGAGATATGTCAAAGTTTTACATGGTGACTCAGAATTTAAACTCTACTGCTACATGGACCGTTCATTCAAGTAATATTTCATAACTTATCAAATTAAGTGTGTGCTACATATCGATTTCAACTTCATTGGAGCAAGGAGATATAGGCACTTTGTTTTGTGTCCCCCTTCATACCGCATCAGTGTGTCTCTAATGATCTAGTTCCACTAGCAAGTGTGTGAATTTTGCATTTGTTAACAATGACTGGGTGAAGCTTATTGTTTTGAATTACTTCGAAACACCTCTTGCTTATACCTTACCTCCTTTAATTATCACAATTTTGGAACGTAATTTAGATGAAAGATATTTTCGACAAATATGAATTGAGAACCTACTGTGTTAGCCACCCTTTTGGTTGCAGAGAACACAGCAGTGGTAAGACATATCCAGTCCCTGCTCCATAGAACTCACATGCTATTGGGACAGAAAGGTAATAAACAGATAAGCAAATAAATATATGGTATAATGCCAAGTAGTGATAAGAATCATGAGGGTTGTGCCAGGGTGATGGAAGTTCTGTAATGTGAATTTCATCCCAATGATTGGCCGTTTAAATAAGACTGGCCTACGAAACCCGGGAGATTTGTATGCACAGCTTTGTAAAATCGTCTTTTATCAGTTTGGTGTAGTTTCAGGTGAACACCGCTTTTTCGTATTTCAATTTGCTTGAACCCTTTAAGTTTCATGCTGTTTCAAGTTTTAAGAAGTGGCCCATGGTCAAAGAAAAATGCTAAGAATTTCATCTTGTTTTGTGTGACTACAGAATGAAGGTACATAATTACATGACCGTCCCCACCCCTGCAAACCTGCAGTGGCCCAGATTTGTTTGAAATTTAGCACAGAACTGCATTGTTATCAGAGGATGTTCCCAGGAGATAAGAAAGGCCTGGCAGAGTTGCCGTGGCAGCTTGATTACAAAAATATTAAAACATTTCTTCCTTAATGACAAAGACCCATTGTTTACTTTTATGAGAGCAAGTTAGCACATGTTTATTTTGAGAAACTTTGGTCTTAAGAGCATCTGCCTTAAGATGCTTAAGACTGCTATGCATACCAGTCACTCCGGGGAGAAAAGGCATGTCAGTTGAAGGACAGGGATGGATTTTAGCAAAGACATTAGAATTTAAACAGCCAAAGAGAATTTCTTTCAGCAGTTATATTGGATGGGTGTACATTAATTTCAGAATGTTGATATTACTCAAAACAAATAGGAAATTCTGATTTCCGAGTTGTCTCTCAGGTCACTTTACAAACTAGACCAAACTCTGTTCATTCAATTGTTCGTTAGTTCATTCATTCTGTCCTTCAACAAATGTTTGTGAAGACCTTCTATCTGCAAACATGGTACTCCTTGCTAAGTGTCTGTCAATAAAATAGAGCTGTTGTTTTCCTTTGAGATGACACTGCTGTGGGAAGACAGATGAGTTCTAGAACTGCAAGTGTTTAGGTAGCTATGTACAGTACAAAGTGGAAGATCCAGGAGGGAAGCTCTGCTTGACAAGGGAAGAGAAGCTCCAAGGGGAGGTGACATGTGGGCTGAGGGTTTGAAGAACAGGTTCACTAGGCAGAGGGAAATGTGAGTGTTATCAAGCCAAACTTGGGTCTGCTCACCCCTGTGCAGTAAAGCCAAGCTACTTACACTGGACTGTGGTGAAGGAAAGTACAGCGTTTATTGCAAGGCATCCAACATGGGGTCAAGCAAAGAGAACAGGCAGCTCATACTCAAAAGACCTGAGCTCCCCAATGGCTTTCAGGGAAGGGTTTTTAAAGGTAAGTTGAGGGAGAGGTTCACAAGGTGCCTGATCAGCTCGTGGATGGGTTAGTGACGAGGTAACCAGGTGGTATTTCAGGAGTCAACATTGTCAACCTCTGGTTCCAGCTGGTCTGGGGTCATCGTGCTGGTGGTCAGCATGTAGTTAACTTCCTCCACCTGGTTGGCGTTTTAGTATCTGAAAAACAACTCAAGGATATGGCTCAGAATATTATCTATAGCCCTTAATAAAGAAATGAAGGTCCTTGATTTGTTTTATGGCTGAACTATTATCATTGTGTCTTGCGTGACTGCTTTCCTTTGATACTGCATTTTCTCACTTCTCTGACTAAATTTTGCTCTTTGGAACTTGGGGAAAGCCTAGGAGGCTAAAACTTTTCTTCAAACAAGAGGCAGGGTATTCAGAGTGGGGTGGTCTTTCCCAGGGAAGGCCCCACAGGGTCCTGCTCAGCTTCATGAGTTTCTGGCAGTAGTCTCTGACTTTGTAGTTAACACGTTATTATTTTAACAGCTAAGATGGCATGACTCAGTTTGATAACCTATCTTATTCAGCTGACTTGGCCTAGAATGATCTTGATCAATTCCAAAAAAATAAATTTACTTTCAGGACATAAATATTTTCCACTGTTAAATTTCATAAATATTTAATAAGCACCTAACCACAAGCAATATGATATGTCACTGTGTAGGTAGCCTTGGAGAATTCAAGAATCTTCTCATCTTCAAAAAAAAATTATTTTTTAATTGAGGGGAAATTCACATAATATACATTTTAAAGTATACATTTTAAAATATACATTTTAAAGTAAATTATACATTTTAAAGTATACAATTCAGTGGTGTTTAGTACCTTCACAATGTGGTACAGCTACCAACTACTCTATCTAGTTCTTTTTAAAATTTATTTATTTATTTTTGGCTCTGTTGGGTCTTCGCTGCTGCACGCAGGCTTTCTCTAGTTTTGGCGAGCGGGGGCTACTCTTCGTTGGGGTGCATGGGCTTCTCTTTGCAGTGGCTTCTTTTGTTGCAGAGCACAGGCTCTAGGTGCACAGGCTGCGGGCTTCAGTAGTTGTGGCACACAGGATCAGTAGTTGTGGCTCCCGGGCTCTAGAGTGCAGGCTCAGTAGTTGTGGCACATGGACTTAGTTGCTCCGCGGCACATGGGATCTTCCCGGACCAGGGCTCGAACCTGTGTCCCCTGCATTGGCAGGAGGATTCCTAACCATTGCACCACCAGGGAAGTCCCTGTATCTAGTTCTAAAATATTTTCATCAACAGAAAGAAAACTGTGTACCCACTATGCAGTCATTCTCTATTTTCTCCTCCCTTCAAACCCCTTTCAAGCACCAATCTGCTTTCTGTCTCTGTGGATTTACCTATTCTGAATATTTCACATATATGGAATCATATGATATACGATCTTTTCTGTATGATTTCTTTTACTTAGCATAAAGTTTTCAAGGTTCATCTACATTGTAGAATGTACCAATGCTCCATTCCTTTTTATGGCTTAATAATATTCCATTGTATGGATATACCACATATTGTTTGTCCATTCATCCACTGATGGACATTTGGGTTGTTTCTACCATTTAGCTATTGTGAATAGTGCTAAATATTGTAAGCATTTGTGTACATGTATTTGTTTGGGTATCAGTTTTCAATCCTTTGAGGGTATGTATGTAGGAGTAAAATTGCTAGGTCATATGGTAATTCTGTGTGTAACTTTTGAGGAACTGCCAAGCTGTTTTCCACAGTAGCTGTACCATTTTACATTCCCATCAGGGTATGTGAGGGTTCCAGCTTATGCACATCTTCGCCAACACTTGTCACATTCCATTTTTAAAATAATAGCCATTGTAGTGGATGTGAAGTATTGTCTCATTGTGGCTTCGATTTGCATTTCCCTTATGAATAATGTTGTTGAGCTTTCTTGCTCATGCTTGTTGGCCATTTGTACATCTTCTTTCCTCTATCTCTGATGGCAATTCCAAACAAAAGAAGTTATAAAAATGTTCTGAACAAGGATAGCCTTGTTAGAATAAGTGAAGTACGTTATAAGAGGACTGATTTTAGGCAGAAATAATCACTTGGCTCTGTAAATTACAATGTGATTGTTTAAAAACCAATCTTATTATTTTATGTGTATTATATTTATTATTATATTACACACAACTGTTGTTATATTGGTTAAAATATGAACTTTGAGTATCTTCTCAACCATGAGCATTAGGTTATTCTCTGCAATAGCTTAGGTCTTATAGAAAGTTACTCAATTTGAGCCAGATCTATGATCCACCCATTTCTTTATAGCCTTTTGAGATGTTGTTATAAAGTTTGCTTGTGGGATAAAGTTCATAAATTCTATACATCCCAATATGTATTTTTTGCTATGTAAAGTATATATGTAAGTATATACTAGAGGAGAGAGAGAGAGAGAGAGAGAGAGCGAGAGTGTGTCTTAGTACTAGGAGGGATATTGAACTTAGATTTCAACAATTCAACTCAATTATTTCAATACAGCATATTTACTCTATTGGCTCACCAGAAATAAAACTCTCTCTTTCTCTCACTCAGAAAGTGAAAGACATCTTTCTTAATATTTCCAAGGGAAATTGCTGCTCATTTTTCCTCATTAACTCCATAAGTATACAAAGATTAGAAGCTCAAGACAAGGAAAGGTCTAGAGCTAATGTTCTTTATCTGGAGAGAGAGAGATACCCAACACTATTTGATGCACCAATCAATACCTCACATAGTAGTTTTGTGTATTCAGAAATTTTGCGTTGAGCACCCACAATGTT
This sequence comes from Neophocaena asiaeorientalis asiaeorientalis, assembly GCF_003031525.2. Taxonomy (NCBI): domain Eukaryota; kingdom Metazoa; phylum Chordata; class Mammalia; order Artiodactyla; family Phocoenidae; genus Neophocaena; species Neophocaena asiaeorientalis. The sequence continues at coordinate 530,744 of NW_020173666.1, forward strand.
GCAGGAATTGTCCAGGCTCTGGGAATATAGCAGTGAACAAAACACAGAACTTACATTCTATCAGGGGAGATAGATACATGAGCAAATATATGAGGTAGTTGTAAGCGTTGTGAAGCAAAATAGAATGAGGTGTAAGGGACATGACAGGGCCACTTGAAGAAAGAGTGGTCCAGGAAGGCCTGTCTGAGGACGTGCAGTTACATGAGGAAACTGTATGAATATCGGTATAAGGGAACAACATGTGATGGGGCAGGCTTCACCCATTTGGGGGACGGCTTGGAGGTCAATATAGCTGAACTGACGTGATTTCAAGGGAGAGCGGTAGAAGATAAGTTCAAAGAAATAGCCAATTTAGAATAGACCAGTGCTGAAGATTTACTTGGAATTGCAAGGATCAAGTTTATCTGTCCTTGTGCTGGGAACCAGTTCTAGCTTCTGGTGGGGTAAAGAGTGTCCGTTTTAGTTTCCTGTCCTTGCTGTAACAAATTGCTAGAAACTTAGTGGCTTAAACACCACTAGTTTATTATCTTACAGTTCTGGAGGTCTGAAGTCTAAAATGTGCCAGCAGGGCTGCATTCCTTTGGAAGTTCTAGGGGAGAATCCATTTCCTTGCCTTTCTTTACTGGTGTGTAGAGTCCACCCCCACTCCTTGCACATGGCCCCTTTCTCCATCTTCAAAGCCAGTAGCATAGCACCTTCTCATCTCTAACATCTGCTCCTGTCCTTACATCTTCTCTCTCTGATTCTAACCCTTTTGCCTCCCTTTTATAAGGACTCTTGTAATTAGATTGAGCCCACCCAGATAATCCAGGATAATCTCACTCTCAAAATCTAATTTAATCACACCTGCAAAGTCTCTTCTGCCATATAAGGTAACATATTCACATGTTCTAGGGATTAGGATGTGGCCATCTGGAGTGGGGGGATGGGAGAGCATTATTCGGCGCTCACTGTGGTCTTTCTTGCTTAAGCAAAGTCTGATTTCTTTAGCAGTGCTATTCCCAACCCTCACCAGACTGTATTTTCATTATTGAAGGTTTCATTTTTAAGGTTCTTTCCCTTCACTTTCTGGCCAATGGGAAAGGAGATAAAAGTTTGAATCCATTAGAATTTTGTTGGACTGCAAATGCATAGGGCAAAGGTGGCCTTATCCCTCTCTTTATCCCCAGTGCCTAAGAGAGGTCAAAGTACATGTTCAATCAGTATAGAAGGTGGTGGTGATGATTATGTTATGAAATGAAGGAGGGTGGAATTTTATAGTTTTCTTAAAGATGCCCATAGAAATGATGAGATTTTTCAAGTATGAATACAGATCTATTATATGAAAATCATATTTATCATACATCCTTTCCCTGGACAGCTCTCTGGGGGGAAAAAAAAAGGCTAGAAAGTGAGAGGGACAGAATTTTACCATCTCAGAAAGAAAAGAACATATTTCTGGTACCCAGTCTAAATTTTCCTTTCAGTGGTATTTTTAAAAACAAGTGAAGTTTCAGCATTTGAATTTATATCAAGCCCCACTTTTGGCAAGGAATCAGCTAAATATTAAATTAGGTAATTTGGGCTTTATTCCAAAGTAACTAACAACTCTCCATGATGGAGAAATACAGTTTGGCCTCAAAATGGTGCCTCCAGAAAATGTCCTTGAGTGTTGGGATGGAAGGTGATACGAATTAGTGAGAGCTGTGGATATGCAGAGGCAGAAGGTTTTACCAGCCACTTTATGGGGCATGAACAGGCTCCGCCGTGTAGGTGGCCTTTAGCTTGCAGTGTTGTGTCACTGCACGGCAGTCTTGTGGAGCTGCTTACTGCTGAGTGTGCTGCCAAGGGAAGGAAAAGGTTCCAAGGAGACACTTATTGAAAGGGAGCCCAAAACAGAGCAGTGTGCTCTTCCAGGACAAGAATTCTCAGCCCTGAGATAATGACATTCAAATTAAAGGAGCGTTCAGACTGCTGCTTAGATTCATCTGGAGTGTTCGTCGCTGGGAACAACCTGTAAAATGCGCCATCTGTAACATGTGGCATCACAGACCTTGTCAGAGAGCAGACTGCATGATCTGAGCTGACCTCTGAAAAACAACCAACTGTATCGCTGCTCCTATATTTTCACCTTCTTGCGGTTTGCATTTTCTGCTAAGGTAATCTCTGTGACAAGAGGATGATGAAAATCTTGGATGCATGACCAAAATAACTTCAACAATGGGATTGGAATCTTTCTTTCTTACAATAGTAAGATGAGTATTCATAAATATTCTTTATTTAAGATTAAATAATTAAAAGTATTTTACTATCGTTTGAAAAATCCTCTTGTCTTGTACGGATGCAAACATTCAGGAAATTAAGTATGTCTAGGAAGCCACAGTCAGTCATATCAGTTCTATCTAATTTTAGAGAAAATTCAAGAATATATATGTTAATATAGCAAATCTTTGATTTGGTGACGTTTAAGTTAATTACAATGGTAGGATCTCTGTAAATACTACTGTATATCCAGTTCCAACTCATTTTACCCAAATTTTATTACTAAACATGTATCCCCTAATTATAGCTCAAAAAGAAATACTTTGTAAAACTAATGCTGACTCAGTAGACGACTATCATTAACCCTTCATGGGGGTTGTTACATAGGTTAAATGAGTTAATATTAGTAAAGCCCCATTCCTGACATATTTATAAGATGAATAAAGATCATGAGAATGAATTCCACTTATGCAATACTCCTGGTAAGACAAAGTAAATTCCTTTGTTTAACGGAACTTAATAAAGCACGTCTGCATCATACTTAATTCACTTGGGGTAACAGTGGGAATCTTTTGCACTCCAAGTCTCTCTCACAGTAAGTTACCCCTAGGTCTTCTTAATAAGCAATGCTTCATGTTTTTTGTTTGTTTGGTTGGTTTTGGGTTTTGGGTTTTTTTTTTTTTTGGCCACGCCTTGTGACTTGCGGGGTATTAGTTCCCCCACCAGGGATCGAACCTGGGCCATGGCAGTGAAAGCGTGGAGTCCCAACCACTGGGCCACCAAGGAATTCCCAGTGCCTCATGTTTTTAGTGGTTACTTGAAGCAACTCAAGCTATAAGAATGTCTTATACAACAAATCCTTTCTTCTCTCTTTTCAACATCAGCCTTCCTTGCTGAAACTCATGAGGCAGGGATTAAAGAACTTCTCGCAAAAATGGAACATCCTCCTTAGGTTTCAATAAAAGTTGCTGTTTTTTTTTTTTTTAATAGTATCTAACTCTTATGTATGGTGTCACATCAAGGAGATTTAAGCTTCTTTAAGGAAAGCGGTTTTCAGAACCCTTCCTGGCTCCATCTACCTCGCCTGCAGTGGTACTCTGCCTATGGTACACGCATTGAATATGTACTCAGTTGAATTGAAGACTTTCTCACTCTAATAGTGAAAAGATGAGGCTGTGAATCTAGCTTCGTTCCAAAATCCCACAAACTGGGTCTCATCAGCAAAGGCAAGTTTAGAGCCTGGTCCTTGGAACTATATAGGCATCTTAGAAATGTCGAACTTCTCATAAAGGGCACGTACTCTAAAAAGCATCATTAAGAGACAGAGTGAGTAGAAAAGGGTAAAAATGATGGAAACCCTAAGATTCTTTCTTATTCTGCAGTGCTGTTTTTATAAATCTGTTCCATTTCTAGGGTTATGAATCTATCTTTGTTATGGTACGATGCCATTAATTCTGGAAAACTGAAACTAAGGTATGAAAGTAAGTAATGAGGGAACTAAGCCAGAAACACACTGCCATAGATTGGCCTTGGAAGCCCAGTAAAAGAACTGAGATGGTTTACTTCCCAGGCCTGCTGCCCATCCTCCACACCACCTCAGCTAGACCCTCTTTTGACCTGATGCTAAGCCGATGCTCAGTGTGTATTCTTCCAGAATTGGAGAAGCAAAAGTACATTAACCATCAAAAGGGGAAACTTAAGTTGTTTCCTTTCCCCCAGTCTCAAGCACTGGCTAAAACTTACCTAGAGACGGCTGCTTCTTTGAGGTCCACACGATACTGTCCTTTAGACTGTTTCTATTTGGGGGACCATAAGTATGTTTTTACCAGAAGTATGTTTCCTGGGTATCTGCATTTTACTTAAATATTTTTCTATTAAAAAAAAAAACTATTTAGAGCTCCCCAACTTACTAAATAGCTTAAGCTAGTATTTATAAATATTGGCAAATAAATAACTTTGAATGTTTGACTTTTTAATTAGTAAACTTTTTTTTAGAGTGGTTTTAGGTTCATAGCAAAATTGAGCAGATAATACAGAGAGTGCCCATCTACTCCTGTCTCCACACATGTACAACTATCCCTACTATCAACATCCCCTACCAGAGTGGTACATTTGTTACAATTGATGAACCTACATTAACCCATCATTCTCACCCAGCGTCTATCATAGTCTACATTAGAACTCACTTTCGATGTTGAACATTCTATGGATTTTGACAAATGTCTACCACCATTGTAGTATCATACATACAGAATAGTTTCACTGCCCTAAAAATCCTCTGTGCTCTGCCTAGTAATCCTTCCCTTGACTCTAACCTCTGGCAATCACTAATCGTTTTACTGTCTCCATAGTTTTGCCTTTTCCATAATGTCCTATAGTTCGAATAATACAGTATGTAGTCTTTTCAGATTAACTTCTTTAAACTTTGTTTCCTCCATGTCTTTTCATGGCTTGATAGCTTATTTCTTATTTATTTTTAACACTGAATAATATTGCATTGTCTGGATGTACCACAGTTTATTTATCCATTCACCTACTGAAGGACATATTGGTTGCCTCCAAGTTTTGGCAATTATGAATAAAGCTGCTGTAAACTATCCAGGTACAGAGTTCTGTATGGACATAAGTTTTCATTTCATTTAGGGAAATACCTAGGAGCGTGACTGCTGGATACTCTGGTAAGATTATGTTTAGTTTTGTAAGAAATTGACAAACTGTCTTCCAAAGTGGCTGAACCACTTTGTATTCCCACCGGCAGCGAATGGAAGTTCCTGTTACTCCTCACCTTTATCAGCATTTGGCGTTGTGGCCATTCTAATAGGTGTGTCGGGCATCTCGTTTTAATTTGCATTTCCCTAATGACATATGATGTTGTATATCTTTTCATATGCTTACTTGCCATCTATATATTTTCTTTGGAGAGGTATCTGTTCAGATCTCTTGCCCATTTAAAAGTTAGGTTGTTTACTTTATTATTGAGTTCTTTATATATTTTGGATAACAGTCCTTTATCAGATGTGTCTTTTGCAAATGTTTTCTCCCAGGCCTAAGCTTGTGTTCTCATTCTCTTGACATTCTCCAGTGGAAGCTTTTAATTTTAATGAAGTCTCGTCAGTTATTTCTTTTATGGATCATACCTTCTGTGCTGATCATCGGCTTCCTCGAGGTCACCTAGATTTTTCTCCTTTGTTATCTTTAGGAGCTTTATAGTTTAGGAGTTTTTATAGTTACATTCAGGTCCAGGATCCATTTTGAGTTAGTTTTTGCAAAGCCTGTAAAAATTAGATTCTTTTTTTTTTTGCATATGGATGTGCAGTTGTTCTTTTCTAAAATGAATTTGTAAAATATAGGTTTAAGATTGAAGTAGAAGGTTATATGAATTAGAGAGGTGGCTCCCAGTCACCAGTATGATGCTGAATGCTTTCTGTGTGGACTGAACCGGAAGTAAAAGACTCTCTCTAGAAAAATAATAAATCAGTCAATCACTCATTTAATGAAAAAAAAAAAGACTGAAGTAGAAACAGTCTTGGTTTAGAAGCAAATATTTTACCTATCAAGGCAGTATCACGAAATGACTCTGACAATTATGTTTCATTCTACCATTAGAAAACACTAGTCTGTGCAAATGTGTCTACAGACCTCATTTTTACTGTACTACAATGGGTCTTCACTAAAAAAGTAAAATAATCTCATGTAGAAAATGGCCTAGAAAATTTTCAGTTCCAAGTCCCATGTTCACCTTATTCTATGTGATAATTTTAGGAACAATATTTCTTTTTTTCCTTGCAGATAATCAGCAATAACAATATAATTACTGAATTGCAGCCTTTTTCAAGGAAGGTCTTCAGATATGTTCTAAGTCTCTCTTGTAGAAAGTTGCTGCTCATTATTCAATTAAAACCCCTTTCAGGGAAGGTTCCGATGTGTATTCCAAATTCTCTTCCAGAAAGTCGCAGCCTAAGAATGTACCATTCTCTTCCAAGACTGTAATTAAACAAATATATTTTCCTGCTGTCTGGTCTTGCCAGGATGGGAACACTTAGTCCTGCTCATTCAATGAGAGAGCAGTCTTGCTGAAAATGAAACTAGCATTTTTTTCATTTTGATATATAGTATTCTATATATTTGAAGATGGTATTTATACACTCAGAGGCTATTGAAGAAAAACTGGTCCGATTTTTAAATTGAGGTCTCGGGGCCAGCTGTGACTTATGCTGCTGATCAGTTTGTGTTCATTGTACGATGTGTTCACAACAAAGGAGCCTGATGATAGCGAGCCCAAGTCAGTTAGATGATTTATCTCTTGTCTCTTCCATTGGAGAATGAGCCTTGGATTCACGCCAGAGATGATACAAGCCAACAGCAGCTATGTTATAAGGTGTCAAGCTGGTGACTGTGCAGCTGGGCATGTGCAGATTGCTGCGGGCAAACCCTGGGTGATTTGCGTGCCACAAATATTTGTTCACTAGATCTGGCTGCCAAAGGAAATAGGAATTGCAGCAGATATCAAACATGGTCTTGTCCCCATGGGATCTCATAGCCACAAATTAACAGGTCATTACCAATTTAAAAATCAGCACCAATATTTAATTTTTTTCATTTGTTTTAGGAAGGACAAGCTAATTTAGATAATCCTAAGAACTGAAGTAATTTCTATACACAGAACATTTATCTACTATAAGGAAGTCAAACCTTTCTTAGGTTCACTATTATCATTAAAATGGCCTTATGTATTCAAACATTCTACCTTCCTGGAATTTGCAGAGAGCAAGTGTTATCTCACTTACATAAAGTATATCTTCTCTTTTTAGCCCAAATTGGATTATACTTATTATTATGTATCAATAAATTTTAACTTAACAATATCTCTTGGCTATCCATCTATATTGATTTGTATGAATATTTTAAATACTGTTCTGTTATTTGGACATGCCCAAATGTATTTAACTAGTCCATCTTTGTTGGGGACATTTAGGATGTTTCTTTGTGTGTGTGTGTGTGTGCGCTCTGTTACAAAAATGCCACACAGAGCACACATATTCGGAAATCTTTGTTCATTTAAATATGTCTGCAGGGCGGGCTTCCCTGGTGGCGCAGTGGTTGAGAGTCCGCCTGCCGACGCAGGGGACACGGGTTCGTGCCCTGGTCCGGGAGGATCCCACATGCCGCGGAGCGGCTGGGCCTGTGAGCCATGGCCGCTGAGCCTGCGCGTCCGGAGCCTGTGCTCCGCAACGGGAGAGGCCACAACAGTGAGAGGCCCGCGTACCGCAAAAAAAAAAACTGTCTACAGGGCAAGAGAAGAAAAAATTAAAGGGCGTAGGAAACATAATAATGATATTTAGATTTCCTTGGGCTGGTCGTCCATCTATTCCTAGTCCTCAGTATGCTCTCAGTAATAAATGTTTGCCAAATAGTATTCATTTTCTATACTGCATAACAAATGACCACAAGCTTAGCAACTTAAAGCAACACACATTACTTATCTCACAGTTTTTATGCATCAGAAGTCCAGGCACATCTTAGTTGAGTTCTCCCCAAGGCTGCAGTCAAGGTGTCAGTCAGGGCTGGGTTTGTATTTGGAGGCTCCAGTGGAGAAGGGTCTGCTCCCAAGCTCACTCAGGTTGTTGACAGAATTCAGTTCTTTGTAAACTGAGAGCAAAGAGAGCAAGACTCTAACGTGAATCAGCTGTCAAGGCAGGAGTCAAACACAACATAAAATAACCACAGGAGAACCATTCCATCACCTCTGCCATGTAAGACCACGTAGTCATGGGAGTGACGTCTCATGTTGCACAGCATCTTCACCATGTTCTGTTGATTAGAAGCAAGTCACTGGCCCCACCCATACTCAAGGGGAGGGGATTACACCAAGACGTGAATGGGAAAAGAGAATTATCTTGAATTCACATTTTATGTCCATATAGATGGCCCATTTTTACTTCTGCTATCTAAATAATATTTGGCCCCTTCAAAATGAATCAAATTGTTCTGGGGGAAAAGTCTTTGAGTTCTGGGGTGATAAAACCTGAATCATCGTGAAAGACATGACTAAATCTCCATCAGTTGATAGACGGAGAATCCAACATGCGTAAGGATAGAGATGTTTTGAGTAACATGATTGACAGGCTTGATCTCATTGATCAAATAGATCTATATAAATTCCTTTTAGGTACACATGAAACATATACAAGTGTTGATTGTTTACCAAGTCATAAAAGAAATTTTAAGATTTTTAAAGGATTGATTTGATGCAGAAAACATGTTCTGACTATAAGCAATTAAACTAGAAGCCAATATGGCTATCATAGAGGTAGTGTGTTCTGGTTCCTAGACTGGATGACACATTAATATCTTCACTTTACTCCATTGATTCTCATATTTGTCTCTATGGGTATATTAATACATGGTGCCGTGAATTCCCATAGGAAGGACATCAAACACAGATTTGTTGAGTCAGGAACTCTTCTTAGAAAAGTAACTCTCGGGCTGAACCCAAAGGATGAACAGATGAGGAAAGTTAACCAGGAGACTCAGCATCCAACAGAATAGAATAAGGTCCTCAGGCAAAAACCCCGAAGAGAGACAGTGGAGAGTAACTTGCTGTCTGGCTGAAGTGCAGAAATGGAAGAGAGAGGAGCCACAAGATGAGGCTGGAAGCTAAAGCAGATCTAGCAGAACTCGTCAAAGCCGATAAAAGCTTAGTGGAATTTCTATTTCTCCTGATTTAGCCCCAGTATGAACACTTCTGGTTTTTGTTTTCTGTCAACTGATATACTACTTCTAATATACATATCACTATTTATTTTGAAAGATATTAAATACAGTATTAATATATAAAGGACATTCTTGGACAGATGTGCAGTGGGTTGAAATGTGCCCTCCCTCAAAGATATGTCCATATCCCAACCCCAAAAACCTGTGAATGTGACCTTATTTGGAAAAAGGGTCATTGCAGATATAATTAAGTTAAGGATCTTGAGATGAAATTCTGGATTACCCAGATGGGCCCTAAATCCAGTGATAAATGTCCTTATGAGAAGCGGAAGAAGGGAAGATACAGACACAGAAAGGAGTAGGCATGTGAAGACAGGGGCAGAGATTAGAATCACGCGGCCACACACTAAGGAACGCCTGGAGCCCCCAGAAGCTGGAAGAGCCAAGGAAGGATTTTCCCATAGAGCCTTTGGAAAGAGCACTGCCCTGACAAGACCTTGATTTTGGACTTCTGGCCTCTAGAACTGTGAGAGAATAAATTTCTGCTGTTTTTAAGTCACCAAGCTTGTGATCATTTGTTCTAACAGTCACAGGAAACTAATACAAGTTGCTTAGATGAAATTTAGTTCTACATTTTCTTCTTGCAATACCAAGGAAGGCTTAGGTCTTTATGCATATGACTAAATAATAGTGTTTTTCCATCCATGTGTGGCCAAAGCTACATAGAGGCAAGTTGTATATAGCTGATCTGGGGTCAGGGAAACTGTAGTATCATTCTGGTTGTCATGAAACTGTTGATTCAGAATGTCCTTTCTGAGACTTCCCTGGTGGTCCAATGGTTAAGGCTCTGTGCTCCCAACGCAGGGGGCCCCGGTTCGATCCCTGTTCAGGGAACTAGATCCCGTGTAACTAAAGATCCTGCACGCTGCAACTAAGACCCCTAGCAGTCAAAATAAATAAATAAATGTTAAAAAAATATATAAAAGAATGTCCTTTCTCTTTCACATACTATATCTCCAAATCTTAGGTGAGGTCAGATGCACTGGCATTGTACTGATTCAGTTATACGATAAACAGTATTTCAATCAAGGTCCTATTTAAACACCTAGTTTCTATAATACTTTGTTATTAGGGACCGGTTTTTTGTTGTCTGAATTGCGAATAGGCTTGCTTTTGGAAGCACTTGGAGAACCTAAAAAAAAAAGGATCAATTGGCCAGAGCAATGAAGAGCTATGTTAACACAAGTGAATAAAATTCATTTCATTTGAGTCAAGGGTTTGCGCCTTCTTATCTTCAGAACTTTCATTAGACCTGGCAATCCGTGGTTCTGGTTTGGGCATGCTTGTCTGTTTGTGTTATAGATTGACTTGTATCCCTCCAAAGTTCATAGGTTGAAGTCCTGACGCCGCCTCAGAATCTGTCCTTCTTTGGCATAGAGCCCTTGCAGATGTAATTAGTTATGATGAGGTCATTAGGGTGGGCCCTAATCCGATACGACAGATGTGCTTATAAAAAGGGGAAATTTGGACACAGTGAAAGACACACAGGGAGCAACATCATGTAAAGATCAAGAGAGATCAAGTGATGCTTCTACAAGCCAAAAAATGCCAAAGATTGCCAGCAAAACATCAAAAGCTAAGGGAGGGACCTGGAACAGATTCTTTCTCAGGACCCCTTGTTCTTGGGCTTCCAGTCTCCAGAACTGTGAGACAATAAATTTATGTTGTTTAAGCTGCCCAGTTTGTGGTACTTTGTGGTACAGCAGCCCTAGCAAGCTAGTACAATTTGTTTCCTCTTAATTTGCTTGAGAATTGTACGTGGGCACTAAGACAGCTCATGACAATAGAAAGGAAAAGACTCAATTTATATGATATTTTGGGTGATTTCATCCTAGATTATTTTAGAATTAACTATATTAATATATATTGCACACATAATAATGAATTTAATACATCATTATTTTACAGACATATTATCAGTAAGAAATTTATATAAACTTCTGCTTAAACAGGTCTTTTTTATAGGGCAAAATGTTGTACAAATAATCTACCCACTGACTCCTTGATTGTTTTCAGAATTGTATCGGAATAGATATAATCTCAAACCAAATTTAACTTTACTTCTATTTGGAGAAGATTTTAGTGGCCCAATTCAGAAATATTTTAAAAAATCAATAGATAGTGTCATACTGTGAACTGGTTATTTATGAAAATTGGTTGATGTATAGCTCAAAGATAATTAACATTTGGGCTTAGCTCAGTTTGGAATTCAATAAATTTTGGTAACTTCTTTTGTGTATGAAGTCAAGTTGTTGATCGTAACAGTGTTCTAACTATCAATTGATCATAACAATTGTATATAATGAATTATTTCATTTATCTGTATCTAAGTCATAGACATTGAGGCAGGATAATATACCTAAGAGTGGACTGTGAAATTTAGTTCCACAAAGCAGTGCTATCCCTAGAGGGAGACAGAGGTAAAATATAAAACTCACTATGTATGCAGCTCATAAGTGTTCAGATCTAGGTAATGACATTTAATTTTCACCTTTGCTTTCCATTTAGAATCAGACCTCTAGGTATTTTTAATCTAGCTGTTTAGAATGTTAAATGTTTTACTTGAAATGCACATTTAGTTTATAAGCAACAATTTAGTGTTCTCTTTCCATGATGCCTTGATATTAAATAAAGCCCTGGAAAAAAGTTTATTACAACTTGTTTCTCCTTTACAAGCCCCTATTTGGACTTCATGTTCCTTGCTGGATATCAAAAGAGATTAGAGGCAGCATGATTTCAGATGAAAGAGTAAGCGTCTGCCTTACCCCAGTGTTTTCAGTTAAAAATTTTTTTTGTCTCATTAAAGAAAAGTAACAACAGAATTCTAAATAAAACACAATTTTAAGGAACTAAGTAATGTTCCTTAAATGTTTAATAGCTGATACTTCAAGCTATTAAACATTTATACTTTTTCCGTTCTACTGAAAGTAAGTCAACTTATTTGCTGAAGAATCCTTAAAAAACACTGAAAATTTACACACGAGTACAGTTATCAGTCTGTATTATTATTAACATATTTAGACCCAAATGACTTTTCATGACATTTACTTGGACTCTTTTTAGGCTCCTTTTGTTTTCAAATGGAAGATAATTTTATGCTCTAGGTCCAGTATCCTCAACTTAAAAGAAAGGTATGAATGTAGTGAAAGCATCTTGCTGGTTTGATTTACTGAGGAGTGAATTCCTCACAGGAAGGAAAAACTTCGGGTGAATATATTAAGAACGATTGTGCTGGCGTTTATAATTCTCCATCTTTCCCATTTTTGAAAATACAGTTACATGACCTATGATATAATTTTTGTTTTATGGTTATGTCCTTTAAATCAATAGAGAACAAATATATTTTAATAAGAAGTGTTTGGCAATATTAATGAGCAATTTGGAGGAGACTATGTGTATCTCATCTCACGCAATATACAAAAATAAATTACAGATGAAATAAATATTTACATGTGAAAAATTAAAAGTACCAGAAGAAAATATGAAAAAAGTGGTATTTGTATACCATTAGAGTATGAAAGTCACTCCTTAATACAACACTAATATCAGAAACAATAAAAGAAATGATTGAAAGATTTGAGTATGTATAAATGTAAAACAATGCTCTATAAGAACATATATTTTAAAAACCTGGGGGAAATATTTATGCAGAGATAAACATGTCAGAAACATTGGCATGAATACTTTAAAAAACTTTTTATATTAAAATATATGTTCTCCAGTCCTTTAACAGGTATTTAAATGATCATCTGATATGTCTGAAGTCATAGGCTAGGTATGAGAGAGATACAGACTCACATGGGTTCTTCAAAGGTCCCCAAATCTAGAGTTTCATTTCCATTGTGAGAATCTGTCAATAAATGGTTATTTTTATATTATAAAACTATATCCCACTTTAAAACCTCTAAATAGAATAGGTATTTTCTAACATTAATGTCATAACATGTCTCCTTAAAGTTTAATGACTTTTTAAAATAACTAAATTAAGTAGCTTCCAAATATCCATAATATAATGAGTGACAGAACTCTAGGACCTAATTACCTTTATTTGACAGACACATGCAAACACATATACACGTATTTTAATGTAATGCGGTCGCTTCTTAGACATAGCTTCATTCTTCCAATACCACTGAAAAGGTGTCCCACTTTGCATGATTTATCATTGAACCACAGCCCCCTCTTCTGTGTTCATGGAATAAATAGAGAAGATAATTAGAATTCCACTTTTCTTGAAATGTCAAGAAAGGCAGATGCACTCTGACCTCAGCTTTAAATTTAACCATGAATATGGGAGGATATGAGGCTGCTCAACATGCTTCTCAAGGAATTTCCCCCAAGCACGAATCTCTGAATAGCCTGAAAAAATATACAAGAAAAGCCTTCGTCTCTCCTGACCTGAAGTTATGCTCAGTATGCGAACTATAAGGCCAGGGCTTAGATTCAGAACAACAAAGAACAATATTTTCCCGTTCTTCGTAATGTTTGTGCTAAAATAACACTCTTGTGATGATGGCGATTATCCTCCAACATTTCTTAAGTGCCTACAGTGGGGTAAGGCTTATTTCTAAAGAATTTAAAAATGTGTTTTTAGCAAGGTTCTAAAGATTGAGTCTTTACTATGTAACTGTCAACAGTAACTGTCAACTGTTACATTTTTTAAAGCTGTAAAAAGAACAAAACACAGAATATTCTAGGTCTCCATTAAAATGTAGAACATTCTGTGGTGACCAGTTGCTAGTGACCTATACTGATAATTAGAAATATTATAATTTATTGAACCAGTACTAAGTGATACCTGTTGCAATAAGCACTTTACATTGTTTTGATGTGTTTTGATATCTCCATTTGGCAGAAGAGAAGCCAAGATTCAGAGAGGTTAAAAAACTTGCTAGGGTCCCACAGCTATAAATAACAGCAAGGTTCAAACCCAGAGCAACCTGCTTTCAAATCCTACTCTTAACCAATGATCTACTTGCCTCTCAAAATTCCTGCAATAAAGGGAAACAATTTAACATGTGTCCGTTCACTCACACCTACAGTGTGCTAGGCCCTGGGCTAGTCTCTAGGGATCCAATGGTGAAGACAGGCTACGTCCCTGCCCTTGTGAGCATGCGTTTGTTTGAAATGTATAAATACTTAATGTTAGCTAAGTGAAATGGGAGGATAATAAAGGAAAATGGACAGATAGTTATGGCACAGCTTTATATAGAGGCAGGGAAGGCCTCCTTGAGAGTTGTTGGCTTATGGGAGACCTTGGATGAAGTGAGAGAGGATGAAGCCATGCAGATATTTGGGGAGAATAGCACGTGACACAGAAGGAGGCAAGTGCAAAGGTCCTGAGGAGGGAACGTGCCTGTGTTTGAGGACAGTAAGGACAGACAGTGTGGCTGGAGAGGGGAGGGTGATGGAGAGGATGAGCAGAGTTGAGGACACAGAGCCCACCGGGGCCAGTTCAGGGAGGCTTTGTAGCCCGTAGTAAGGATTTACAGCTTTTGTACATGTGCAATAGGAGCCCATTGAAGGGTTGGGCTTATGGAGAGACTGGGTCTCATTAACCCTGGCCGTGTGGAGAATGCACTGTCGAGGAGCCAGAGTGGACGTGGAAGAGCAGTTCAAGAGGATCCTGCCAGGCCCCCAGAGACAGGTGGAGGCTGAGATAGAGCCTCCACCGCTCTCTGGGGGGACTGGTGAGTGGTTGCTTTTGTGGTCTATTTGGAGAATTCAGGGGATTTTCTTTTTCTTTTTCTTTAATTTAGTTTATTTTAGTTTAGTTTTGGCTGTGTTGGGTCTTTGTTGCTGCATGTGGGCTTTCTCTAGTTGCGGCGAACGGGGGGCTACTCTTCATTGTGGTGCGCGGGCTTCTCATTGCGGTGGCTTCTCTTTGTTTTGGAGCACGGGTTCTAGATGCGCGAGCTTCAGTAGTTGTGGCTCGCGGGCTCTAGAGCGCAGGCTCAGTAGTTGTGGCGCACGGGCTTAGTTGCTCTGCGGGCATGTGGGATCTTCCCGGACCAGGGCTCGAACCTGTGTCCCCTGCATTGGCAGGCGGATTCTTAACCACTGCGCCACCAGGGAAGCCCCTCAGGGGATTTTCTATCTAGCTGGGGACGTGAATAAAACTCAGAATAGTGGAATAATAAAGGCAGTGTCCAATTAAGAACTCCATTGTTAGCTGCAAATTCTTCCACATATCTCCTGCATGTCATTTGGGGAAGGCAGGACCCGGTCACAATGGTGGGTATTTTGAGATGGGGAAGATTGTTAGAGCCTCTTTTGCATTTCCCTGAGAGCTCATTTAGTCATCCATTTCCCTTATTAATCAGTGAGAGTTCATCACAATTCTAGATAGATTTCTCAAAAGAATGAAATCCAAAGGACAAAAGGATAGCAAATGGATCTGATTGCATACGAAGTGGGAATAATTGGAGGGGCAGGAATGTGAGACACAGAAAGAGCACAGCAGGGCTGATGTAGAGCGAAGGCTCTGATCAGTGGGGTAGGTGAGGAAAGACAAGAGGTGCAGGGTGGTAAAGAAATCTGAAGGCACTGGTGATGTTACCAAACAGGGTTCTCGGACTCTTTAATCAATAGAAATTGATCAGAGGCCAGACAAGAAATTCCGGCAAGGCTTTACTGGAACTCATGCTGCAGCAGGAGGGAGAGAAAACAAGTAACAGCTTCCCTTGCTTACTCGCTGAGGGGGCGTGGTAAACTGGTTCCTTACATGGGAGGATAGGGGTGGGTCCCGGGGTTAGGTGGAGGGGTGACTTAGGTGGTCTGCCCACCCCCTTGGCGGTGCTGTGTGCAGGGATCATGCACAATACCCTGCTTTTGCTCCCGGCTCTTCGAAAGTGGCAGTTGGGTTTTTGGTCTTTTTGTATCTTGTTGTTCATAATTTGCCCCAAATGTGCGTGTACGCAGTTATTTTTAGTCCCTTATATTTTCTTTGTATTTTGTTGCTTGAGAAGACGTTTGTCCAGGTGCAAGCACTGCAGCAAAGGGTCCCAGGTCCCAGGTTTCAGGTCCCAGCCTGTCTCAGCGAAGACTGTAGCCTGAGGTAGAAAGGAGTGAAGAGCCGGTGGGTTTTTAAGGGCTCTGAGGCACTAATACTGTAACTGAGGCCTGCGGGCATAGTGGAAGGTGTAAGCCAGCTCTTCACTTTCCTGAGGCTGGTGGACAGGGAGCCTCTCTTTCCTACAACTGCTTCTTCTCCCCAGAACACGTTCCTGTGTGTGTGTTTGTACATGTACACATGTGTGTGCGTGTCAGCTAAATAAAGCTCAGCAGATCTTGTCTCCCCTTGTGGTTTCCAACTGTCCTGTGCCCAACCAACCACCATCCAAAGTCAACAGCGTTTCCTTCCTTTTTTCCTTATTTTTGTATGTTTGTTTATAAGCAGTGACATTCGAGCCCAAGGGGTAAGGAGGGTGTGAAAAGGTCCTGAATCAGAGAAAGTTTAAGAGATGCACAAATGAGGTTTTTTGTCTTGGTTTTAAAATGTTGGTAGGCTTTGTTGATTCTCATTCATACCTAAAGAAGGGTGTGTGTGTGGCCGGTAACTTACTAGAGAATTTTAGGACATTTGACCAAAAAGGAGTGAAAGCCGCTACCTGATGTGCTCGTGCTTTGAAATGTACTTTTTTCCCTTCCTATTTTAAAAAAATTGAAGTATAACTGACTTACAACACTAGGTTAGTGCTAGGTATACAACATAGTGATTTGATATTTCTACGTATCACAAAATGATCATCACTGAAATGAATTTTTAAAGCACAGCTGAGTTTGGGGGTTTTGTGATTAAATGTGAAATCCTCAATTAAAAATGTTTTAGGTTCTTCCAAGAATAAGAAACTTCACCTAACTGCATCAGATTACAGCCTTGAGCTAAACTAAAATGAACTTGAACGCCTGCTTCTTTTCCTGTATCTGCTGGATTATTTTAGCTGAAGGGCATTCCAGCCAGAATTTCTCAAATGAAAATCTCTTCCGAGTGACTAAGGCCATGTTTTTTCCCTGTGGGATGTGCGAATTACCTGTGGATGCTGTGAGTATACATACGTGCATGGCTTTTGTTTCCCCATCAGATAGGCTCTTGCTAAGTTGGGTCAGTTTTCAGATCTCATTACAAAGCTCAGAGTTTCGGGAATCCAACAGTGCCAATAATTCCTGTTGACGAAAGTGAGCAGCCTCGCGATTCCTGAATAACCTGTGAGGTAGACAGAGCTGAGGGTGGTTCTCCCAGAAGCAATGACATGCACACACCCAGGGGCTGAAATAAGGCTGAGTGCCTACCTGGAGCTAAGCCTTGGCTGTCACACCTGGACCGTTTGTCTACGTGTGTGTGTGTGTGTGTGTGTGTGTGTGCGTGTGTGTGTGTGTGTGTGTGTTATAATAGTTCACAGCGTAAGAAATTCAGTTGCTTTTTGGCAACAACTCTAAGCAGGATAATTCATGAGCCCATGCAGGCACAGCCCCCGGCCCCATCTCAGGAACATCCATGGTATTTCCATCAAGCTTTAGGCAGGAAGTTCCTGGCAGACAATAGAAAAGCACCAGGTGTTCCCAGCAGCAGCCTCCTTCTTCTCCCTTAAAAGTTGTGTTTGGCAAGTTTCCCAAAACAGGAGAGGCGCTCCTGGCTGCAAGCGGTGTGACTGTCGCCTCACTGCAGGAGCATTTGTCCCGGATGCGTCTGCACCTGGCTGTCTCAGAGGTGTCCTGTGCAATCAAACTTGGGCCCTTTGGAGACAAGGCCAGTCACAGGGCACATCAGGAAGCTGACTCGTGCTTAGAAACCAGGCTGCTTTGAGGTTTCCCTCTGGATTTTGGAAAAGCTGTTGCGAAGTGAGTTGGTCTTTCCACCCTCATATAACGAAGGCTGCTCTGAATCCTGCTGTCTGTGAACTTCACCTTCTTGCATGGAATGAGACAATAGGATGTTTCCACACCGCTGTTGCAAACCCCTTACCTTACTGTGGAGACGCGAAGCTAAAATCTCCAAGCTGGTTGTTATAGGGCTTCAAGGACTAGTAGTTTACTAGTAGCCTGAAAGAATTAATGTAGCTCTCCACATGCCAAGTTTATTTGTGGAGAAGTAGTTTATATATGCAGTAAATGGAAGAATATTGAGAGTCTGGAAATAAACCCTCACATTTATGGAAAATTGATTTTTCAACAGGGATAAATTGACTGCCAAGATAATTCAATGGAGGAAAGAACCATCTTTTCAGTAAATGGTGCCAGGGCAACTGGATATCCACATACAAAAGAATGAAGTGGGAACTCAATCTCACACCATAAGCAAAAAATTTAACTCAAAATTGACTAAAGATCTAAATGTAAGAGCTAAAACTATAACACTCTTAGAAGAAAACATAGGTATAAATCTTCATGGTCTTGGGTTAGGCAATAGTTTCTTAAATATGACACCAGAAGCATAAGAACCAAAAGAAAAAAACAGATAATTTGACCCTCATCAAACTAAAAACTTTTGTGCTTCCAAGGATCCCTTGAAGAAAATGTCTGGCAGTCACTCAAATAATTAACCATAGAGTTATACTATGACCAACAATTTCAGTCCTAGGTATATGCACAAAAGAAATGAAAATATATTCTATACTTCAATAAAAAATAAGTTAAATAAAAAATTATAATTAAAAAAAATTTTAAAGAAAATATATTTCACAACAAACTTGTTCATGAATTTCATAGCAGCATTATTCATAATAGCCCCACAGTGGAAACAATGCAAATGTCCATCAAAGTGATGAATGGATAAATAAAATGTAATATCAACATACAGTGGAATATTATTTGGCAACAAAAAGAAATGAGGTGCTGATATATACTACAACATGGATGGCCCTTGAAAACATCATACATAGTGAAAGAAGGCCACATGTTGTATTTCATATATATAAGTCCAGAATAGGCAAATTCCCAGAGACAGAAAATGCATTTGTGGTTACCTGGGGCTGGAGGAATTGTGGGGAAACGGGGAGTGATGCTCACAGGTACAGAGTTTCCTGGGGTAATGAAAATATTCTGAAATTGATTGTAATGATGGTCACACAACTCTATGAATACTAAAATCCATTCAGGGGGCGCAGTGGTTGAGAGACCGCCTGCCGATGCAGGCGACACGGGTTCGTGCCCCGGTCCGGGAAGATCCCACATGCCGCGGAGTGGCTGGGCCCGTGAGCCATGGCCGCTGAGCCTGCGCGTCCGGAGCCTGTGCTCCGCAACGGGAGAGGCCGCAACAGTGAGAGGCCCGCGTACCGCAAAAAAAAAAAAAAATCCATTCAGTTGTACACTTTAAATGGGTGAATTGTATGCTATGGGAACTATATCTCAATTAAGATGTTCTAATAAAATAACCATAGAATATAGATGGGTAGAAATTAGCTGGTGCCAGACTCTTCCAAAGTGGCTTGTACCCATGACACTCTAATCGGCATGGAACAAAAGTCCTGCCGCCATCACATCCTCAACGCTTGATATTGACCAGATTTTAGCTTTTTATGTTTCTGATGGATGTGGGGGAAAAAAAAAAAAAAAGGATGGGTAGAGAAGATGGACTCTGTCATTAATTGTAGTTTTTCTCTATTTTTCATTCTCTCCTCTTGGCCTTCATCTTCTTTTCCAGCTGTTTCTTAGAAACCATCCGAAGCAAAGATTTATAGCTCATTGTATGGAAGCCACAGGATTTGTGAGAAAAAGCTAGATAGAGAGATGACTGCAATATCGTGTTTACATTTAAGATTTACTTTTTGTTCATGTTTCAGACTTAATTCTTAACTTTGCACCTATTACCACATACTAGCTATTCCCTCTCCATGGAGATGGAAGGTCTTTGGAATTCTTAATATAATGTCCTCAGTTTCTTGGTCAAACCTGTATACTGAGAATCAAATATAGTTTACTTTTCACCAAACTTGCTTCCAACAAATTGCCACGTGAGAGGTAAAGGAAAGCAGAGAGGCAACAGATGTGCTGTTTTCCCCTACTTTACGACAAAAGTTATATCTCTGTCAAGATCAAAGAAGAGTCTTTTATTCTACCAACTGAGGTTCTTATCCTAAGCTAGGGAACTATTATAAAGTAAGGAACATCAGTGGACGGAAAAGGAAATCACAGGATAAAATACATTCTTAGGTTTTCTTCTCTAAGTCGAGCTGTGGAGGGGAGCACGGCATAGAGCGTAGGGCAGGTTTGCCTGGTGAGGTGTACCCTGGGATGTCCATCTACTTTCACCTAGACATGGGCAACTGACCTTGGCAATTCAGTTATCTCCCGTGAGCCTAAGCTTCCTTGTCCTCGAACTGAGGGATCTCAAGTCTTTCCTAGCTCTAAAAGTCTAGATTTTATGATTTCATAATCTGATTTAGAATTCTCTGAGAGATCGATGCTAAATGAGCAGAGAGGTGGATAAATCTACAGTTGAATCAGTATCGTACCAGATATTTCAAGTAATGAATAAATGTCATAAAAGAAGCAATCTCGCGACTTCTCTGAGGGCTCTGGAGCTATAAGTGATTAGCATAGCGTTTTAAATTAATGACTCAAACCGAAAGAGCATGTCTATTAGTTTTGCAATCCACAGAAAGATGAGCACAACAGACATGTCAGTTTCCAAACGTATGTTTAAAAAACTAACTTCCAGGTTCCAAATGAACAGAGGCTCAGTTGGCCATAGTGAAACTTTAAATATTTCGAATGTTGGATGACAGTTCTATTTGAACCAAGTTTGATGTGGTTACTTGTTTCTTTTCTTTTCTTTTCTTTCTTTCTTTCTTCCTTTCTTTTTTTTGGCTTGCAGTATAATTTACAGATTTACATACAGTGAAATGCACAGATTTTAAGAGAACAATTCAATGAGTTTTGACAATTGCATACATCCATGCAACCTACACCCCTATCAAGATATAGGATATTCCCAACTCCACAAAAGATCCTTCCTGGCCCCTCCCAGTCAGTCCCTACCCAGAGGCAAACATGGTTCTGATTTCTTTCTCTATCTGTTAGTTTTTCCATTCCTAGATCCGTGTCAGTGGAATCAAGCAATATATACCCTTTTGTGTCTGACTTCTTTCACCCAGTAAAATGGTTTTGAGGGTCATCCATTTAGTTGGGTTTATCAGTAGTTTCTCACAGGTTGGATTCCCTAGAAAGAGACAAAGATTAGCATGCAGGGCATTTATTAAGGAGGCCTCTTGGGATCTAAGGCTTTGGAAGGGAGGGAAAGAAGCAGGATTGAGCAGAGGGAGAATTGAAGCTGTGAGGCAGCCTGAACACCCTCCCCGGCTGGACTGATCCCCTGGGGAGCTCTCGGTGACAGCCGCCATGGGTGGGTCAGTGGTAGAATTCTCATCTGCCAGTGGGAGCTCTGGAGCTGCATGTCCTGTTAGAGTAATTTCAAGTTGTCCTCACTCCCCTGTTAATCCGGCATTGGATGTGGGCTGCTTCTCCAGGAAGAGGATGGTACTTTGGGTAAGGCTATTTGTTTCAGCCAAGAAAAATCTGCCGCCACCCCTCCCAAAAGGGCTGACTGCTAAGGGCTGTCTTCCAGGAGCAGCCCCAGCAGATGGGGAAATGAGTCCTGCATTTCTGGGGGGGCGGGGGTGGGTCTGGGCAGCACGGCACAGTGTTCTGTTGCTGAGTAGTATTGCACTGACGGGTACACCAAACTCTATTTGCCCCTTCTCCTGCTGATGGGCATTTGACCTGTTCCAGTTTGGGGCTATTATGAATAATAAAACTGCTATGAACATTCTTAAACAGATCTTTTTATGGATATGTTTTCATTTCTCTTGGATAAATGCCTGGAAGTAGAATTTCTGCCTCATAGGGTAGGTGTATGTTTAAGGTTATAGAAACCTCCAGGCCAAATTTCCAAATTCCAAATTGTCATTTTACGCTCCCACCAACAATGTATGAAAGTCCCAGTTGCTGTGTATTCTGCCAACACTTGGTATGGCCAATCTTTTTAATCACATACAGAAAAGACTTGAAAAGTATCCCGATCACTTAGATGGAAATATCAGAAGGGATTTCTGCTTGAGTTAGAGTTTGGACTAGACAGATTCTGAATTTATGATATACAATAAGCATAATTTCATATACATTCCTGCAGCAAAAATTCCATTTTACCTGTTGACTTCAAGTCCTTTGTTATTTTGAAGGTATACTACCATATCCAAATTTATTTCAAAATGACTTTAAATTTTTGAAGTTCAAAACTTAACCTATAGTTGAACCTCCTTAGTGGTAAGGTTCCCCTGTATTGGAAAAATGAATTGGCACTCAGGTTCTTTTTCCTAACAGGTTCCTTCAACAAAGTATATTTAGATATTATACTTTAATAGTAGCTAAGTTTTACTGATCGGGTACGACATGCAAGGTTATGTTCTAATCATTTCATATGTGTTACATCAGTTATCCTTATACTTGATTCAGGGAAGTACTATTATTATCACCCCCGTTTTACAAATGAGGAAAGGATAGGTAAAGATGGAGCTGCTTCATTCATTCAACAAATATTTATTGACTGCCACCAACTTGTAAGGAGATAAGGTATTAAACAACAAAAAAAATATCTTTTCCTTGGGGAGCTTACATTCCAATATTAGGAGATAGACAGAGAGATAGATAGGTAGATAGATAGATAGATAATATGAGCAGTTTTACTTTTCTTGGGCTTTCAGTCCATATTTTCTGTTTGGGGTAGAAATTAGAATGCTAGAATGTACATTGCCTGTACTACACCCTATTATTATACTACTATACATTATACTACACAACAGGCATCCACAACTGGGTATGTCAGAATTGCAGATATGAATCCAGATAATTGTTTGAAGGTTGACAGTGGATCACAGGTCACAGTCATTGGAGCTTTGGACTCACACTTTGGTCTCTGACCGATTAAAGTGACTTCTAAGAATTACTTCTGCAATTCAGAGATGCTGGATAGGGATGGACGGTTTGGCTATGCCAGTATAATATTTTTGAATGAAATATCATATAGGTTCATAAATGCCACAGATTTAGATATACAAACTACATTTATCCTCAGATATTGTCTGTAGTCTTACTTTTCTGGCTTTGGCCCTCTCTGAACTCATCAGAGGAGAAAGTGTTAGCTTAACCACCTGGCTTTCTTCCTCTGCTGCTCTGTTAGCTTAACCACCTGCCTCTTCTTCCTATTCCAGGCTACTTTTTTACCTCAGTGCAAATTAAACTTCTCGTCAATCCTACTTCCTCCAGTATTTATTTAGACTGAGTAGGTCTTCCTTTCGAGTAATCTATATTCCCACCTGTGTTAGTTATCTATTGCTGCAGAACGATATTACCACAAACTTAAGAGCTTAAAACAACATATGTTACATCTCAGTTGCCGTGTGTCAGGAGTCAGGGCACAGCTTAGTGGGGTCCTCTGCTTAGAGTCACAGGATGTCATAAAGCTGCAGTCAAGGTGTCAGCCAGGGCTGTGGTCTCACTAAGGCTTGACTGGGGAAGGATATATTCCCAAGCTCATGTGGCTGCTAGCAGTGTTCCATTCCTTGCAGAATGCCAGACTGATGGCCTTAGTTTCTGGCTGGCTTTGAGCCAGAGGTTGCCTACTGCTCCTTGCCTCATGGCCTTCACGTGGCAGCTCACACTTCTTCAAAGCCAGGAAGAGGGTGTGTCGTAGCAAGCCAGATGTTACAGTCCTACACAGCATAATCACACACACATACAAACACGCACACAATCACATACATCCTCACCATAGTCTATTGGTTAGAAGAAACTCACAGATCCCATCTGCCCTCAAGAGAAGCTACTTGTACAATGGTGTGAATATCAGAGGGCCACCATAAGCCTTTCCATTGCACCCCAATATTAAGAAACATTTCTTGTATTACCTCAGTCAAATGTTTTCTTTCTGCAAAAGCAGAGTCAGCTAGAACTCTGCATCCAGTCCGTTAATCTGTATACAATGATTTGTAAGTTAATGAACATTCCTGTTTAGTTTTAGCACTGCTATATTTTAACCAAATCAATTTTTAATAAGACATAGGCCAGTAATCTCAGAGGAGAAATTGAACAGAGTTTTAACTGGGGCTGTTGAAAACATAATGTATGTATTTAGTAGATGCATATTAATGTAATTATGACAGTTTTCAGATTCTATGTTTTCTCAATTACTGAATCAAAAAACCTAAGTAATCATCAAATGGTATTCAGTTGACACTGTTGCTTATTGCTGGGCCTGAGAGTAAACCCCACAATACTTTTATGGGTCCTCAATTTCCTTTTTCTAGTTCCCCTGGCAGCCACAGATCTAAATGGTTCATTGATACAGATCAGATTCATTGATTCATTCATTCATTTATATATAAAATACATACTTCCTGAGCACTTACCCACGTTCTGGCTCTGTGCTGGTGTTATAATGGTAAACCAGACATGGCCTCCAGATGACATTCAGTCCGGTGCAAGAGACAGATGAAGAGACAGCCTTGGGATAAATTCCATGGGGCAGGTTGCTACGGAAATATATAGATTAAGGTCTCAGAGGATTTGACATCTAAGCCAACATATCTCTTAGAACATAAAATATAGGAGAATTGGAGGCAAGATATTGAGAATCATTCAACCCAGGTAGACATAGAAAATAAAACCCAAGGAAGGATGAGTCCTCTAGTTAGTAATAAAAGAGGGAGATGAACAGAGGTTTGAGAACCAAAGCTTGAGGTAAACCTAGACAGAAGGTGGGAAGAAAATAAGCCATGGATTTTTAGTAACTGTAGTTTTGGCAAGCTATAAGGTCTCATTCTTCCCATGGTAATAACAGTTTTCAGAATAAGGTACTTGATATTTCTACATTGACATAAATAATGGACTACAACTAAATATTCATAATGCTTTTGGATAAAATGAATTTTTTTTTACCCTAGATGAAATAGGGTAGTATTTGTCTCAGAAACAAAGCAAAACATATCACCCTAAAATGACAGACTCAAGTGAGAAATGTATATTAATGTTGACTATTTTATTAATAAATGTAGCTGAGTATTCAGCATTGGTTCACAGAAACAAATCACTGGATGTGTCATTAGTTCACAAAACAGTATGGTTTACACACCTATAAAGAAGAAATAAAATAATCTGTAGAAACAGTGAAATCTTTGGAGCTTTATGTGGCTTTTGGAATATTTATAGCAAAGCAAAATCCACATCATTTTCTCCTGCTAAATAAATAAAGAGAGAGAGAGAGAACAACAATATTCTTTTAAAGTAAAACAAGAAATCTTTCATGTAGAGATTGATTTCTTATTGTATATTGGGCCCCTTTCTCCCTTGTAAAAATTTCCCTTGTGCATTCTCATAATTGAAAGCCCTCTGCTTAAGGAAGTTGGGGAATGAAAACCCTTCAGTGAAAGAGCCTCATTGCTTTGGAGAGTGTTGTATAGATTTTAAATGGCAATATTCCAAGCCCATTTTTTATGTCTACTTCTTAATTGTGTGCTTATATGATTTCTCCCTGAATAAACCTTGTTTTGATGAGAGATTAAGTCTGAACACCTGCAAGTTGCCTCAGCTCCCATCTTTATCACCTGTTTGGAGAATGTGTCAACTTCCCTTAATTGAGAAGTAATTTTCAGGTACTGAAATCCCTTTTATATTCTAAAGCCTCTTCAATATGTACAACTTTCCCCTAGGGGGCTGTTTTACTTGGAGGCATCTTAGGTTTAGATTTAAGTTCTAATAAAACTACGTATGTTTTCAGAAACATAGCTTAGAGCTTTCTTTTTTTTCTGTTTTAAAATACCAGAAGCATAACAGTAAAGAACAGTTGAAGCTAGGCCTATGAAATATGAGAAACTACTTATTTGCAATTCCCTTAATATGTCATTTGGAGTTTTAAAGATACCATTGTAGTACAAATAAAAAATATTACAGAGAGATATTTGCTCTAAAGAAAACAAAAATAAGTAGTAGATTGAGCATCTGTTTTTATTTATAGAATGCTGTGCTATTTAATAACGCAAGCAGTTTAAATAACACTAAATATGCATCTGTGTTTTCCCCGGGATGCGAAATAGTAAGTTTTAAAGTCACCTTTCTACTAGTGATGTTTCAGTTCGTATAACTACCAGATAGCTCTGTTTTTCATCTTGAATTGTCTTTACCTGCATTCCAATTACATTTTTCCATTCAGAAATGCAGAGCATTCTCTTAATTTATTAAGTCAACCCCTGCTTTTCACTTGGATGAATGAAGTTTCTGAATATACCAAAGCAAATCTCTTGATTTTTAGTTCTTATTTTCATTTGCGCCCTTATTTTTATCATACCCTTTCTTACTCTGTTCCTTTTCTTCTTTTTTCTTTCCTTTTTTAGCTTCATCAGTTTAATACCTAATTTATTTGTATAAGTATATTATTTGTCTCTGAATAAACCTCTCTTTCTTTTTTAAAAAATGCAGTTAAGACTTTAAATATACCTCTGATTACCACATTACCACCATCTCACGTATTCTGTAGTGCTTTCATTGTTTTGTTCTACACACTTTATAAGTTACAATTTGATTTCCTTGTGTAACTTAGGAGCACTTTTTAAAAAAAAAAGTTTTCCCAAAAAAATGAGAGTTTTTTTTTCCTGTTTTAACTGTTTTTCTTATTGATTTCTAAGAAATCAACACATTTCATTACATTATAGTCAGAGATTGTAGATTATATAATATGAATTCTTTAAAACTTATTGAGATCCAGTATTTACTCAATGTGTAGTTGTTATTTCTTGAATACCGGTGTCTACATATACCTGTAAAACCAAGCTTATCAAATGGATTGTTCATATTCATAACCTTAAAAATGTTTTGTCTGCTTGATCTTGTTACTTTTTCATGGTATGTTAAAATCTCTCCATGTTATTGTGAATTTGTCTATCTATCCTTCTAATTCTGTTAGTTTTTGTTTTTTGTATTTCAAGATTCTGATGGTAGGGGCATACTAGCTGAAAATTTGTTACATCTATTCTCTTGTTAAATTATTCTTTTTATCATTATATAATCGGTCCCTCTATGCTATTTATTATTTTTATCAATTTTAGTTCATCTATTATTAATATTGATACACCAATTTTCCCTTGGTAAGTGTTTGCTTAAGTATATATTTTTCATGCTTTTATTTTGCTCTTTTGGATGTATCTCCCCAAATTGGAAGATAAGAGAGATGCATTGTATTTCTGCTCCAATCTTTTACTCTCTGTCATTAGATATGAATATTCCTTTCACATTTACTGCAATCAGAATATTGGGCTAACTTGACCGTCTTAACTGATCATCATCTTTTTTAGCCTGCTCTTTTTAAAGTTTTCTCTCACTTTCTTTTCTCATTATTTGGGTTAGTGAAACATTTTTTTATTCCCCTTTCTTTTATTTACTGATTTGGAAGCTTATTATTATATTTTTCTTATTATTTGAAACAACACATTTTTCTAGCAAAGTCAAAGTATTTAATTTGTCTGTCCTCCTGGTCAAAATCAGGACCTTAACATATGTTAAAAACTCATTGACTACCTCTCCATTTTTTTTTTTTTTTTTTTTTTTTTTTTTTTTTTTTTTATGCGCCACCAGGGAAGCCCTACCTCTCCATTTTGCACAGCCAATAGTTTATTAAATTCACCATAATTTTATCAACTTCTATACTCACTGTTGTTCTTTGCATCCCACCCTTAATCTGGGCTCTTTTTCTTTCTTGCTGAGGAATATTCTGTAGAAGTTCCTTCAATGATTAACCACTTTTAGTGAGTGATTGTTTGATTTAGTGAATGATTGTTTGTTGGGGTATGGAATTCTAAGATATTTCTCCATAACACAAAGAAAATATAATTCTATTGTCTTCTTGGATTTATTGTGATGCCTTGATGTGGCGTCTCTCTTTTCTACCCACTACTTTTTAAATTTTCTCTTTATTTTTGATATTCAGTGTCCCTAGGATATATCTAGGTATAGATTGATTTTTTTCCTTGGTGACACCTAGGATTGTTTTCATTCTACAACTGGAGGTCTAATTGAACATTTCAAATTTGAACTTCGAATTTTTTACCCCAAACCCACTTCACTCACTGTTGTCTCAGATTTAATTAACGGCAACTCAGCCCTTTCAATTGCTCAGACAAAGTTTTGAAGTTGTCCTTGCTTTATCTCTTTTCTCCCATACTCCACATTCAATCCATGAAGAAATTTGGCTCTACCTTAAAAATGTACCCAGAATCCAAGTACATTTTCACCATTCCCACTGTTGCCAACCTGGTAAGCCCCTGTCACTTCTTGCCTGGCGTATTCTTGTAGTCTCTCCTGGTCTCTCTGCTTCCAACCTTGTCTCTTCTATCCTCTACTCAGAAGCCGTAGTGATCTTAATATATAAGGCAGATCATGCCATTCCTTTGCTCAGAACTGTCATTGCTTCCTCATCTCACTTATAGTAAAAGCCAAAGTCTTTATGGTCAACTGCAAGGTCCTATATGGCTTACAATCCCCTTCTCACCTCCCCCTCCCTTACTGTCCTCCAACCACACTGGTCCCTTAGTGTTACTTGAACATACAGCATGCTCTTGTCTTCTGGCTTTGGGTGCCCTTTCTCCAGATAACCACATGGCTAACTCCATCATGTCCTTTGAGTCTGTGCTCAATGATTACCTTTTTGGTGAGGACTACTATGACCATCACATGCTAATTCATCGCTCTTACCCTTCCCCATTTATTTCATAGCACTTTTCATCTTCTAAATTGCTATAAAATTTACAGATATATTATGTTCATTGCTTATTTTCTGTCCTTTCCTTAAAATGTAAGTTCTCTGAATGCATATATTTTTACTTTTTGTTTAATTCTATATCTTAAATACCTAGAACAGAGCCTGGTACAAAGGAGATGCATAATAAATATTTGTTGGATGACTAATGAACCAATAAATGAATTCTTATTTATATGGAACTATCATACGGATAGATAGATAGATAGATAGATCTTATGTATTTTCACAGAATAGGAATACAATACAATATAGTTACAACCCACATGCCCATTAACTGGTAAATAGATAAACAAACTTTGATACAGCCGTACAATGGAACCCTATTCAGAACAAAAGGGAACAGAATACCGATACATACAACAACATGGATGAATATCAAAAACATTAAGTGAAAAAAGCCAGATATAAAAAACTGCATATGCTGTTATTCCATTAATATGAAATTTTAGAAGAGTCTAAACTGTGGAGATGGAAAGCTGGTCAGTAGTTGCCTGATGCCAGCGAGTAGGACCAGGAGTAACTGCAGGACATGATGGAACTCTTCAGGATTCTCCAAGTTTTCTAAAACCTGACTGCAGACGTGGTTGCACTACATATTTACTAAAACTCATTGAATTGTTTACTTAAAATGGGTAGAATTTAGGGTTTGTAAATTATTCCTCAAAAAGCTGTCAGCAATAAATAAAGAAATACAGTTAATACTAACTGCATACTATCAGAATTTAATCTTTGATTTAGGAAGCCCTTCACAATCTTTTTTTTTTTTTTTTTTTTTTTTTTTTTTT
>NW_020173666.1:560475-563268 GCF_003031525.2 Neophocaena asiaeorientalis asiaeorientalis
GCATGTGGAATCTTCCCAAACCGGGGCACGAACCTGTGTCCCCTGCATCGGCAGGCGGACTCTCAACCACTGCGCCACCAGGGAAGCCCGCCCTTCACAATCTTGAGTCATCTTCAGAATGAGTTGCTGACTCTGTATTGGAAAGATGTGGATTTAGCAATTAATAAAGTTCAGAGCCTTCCCTGTAGCAGCCCACTGTTCATCCTTAACTCTTGGTGGAACAAACCTCTATCATAGTACTAACTGTTATAGTCATTTACTTGTAAGCCAGAATAAACACTAGAGGTGTGAGGCGAGATCCTCAGATAATTCTAGCTAAACGACTAGATGATGATTATTATTAATAGAATGGCATATTGCGGCGAGCCGCTTCTGACCAGCAGAATGACGAATCACCACACGCTAGATTCTTCTCGCATCACACTTTATTGGAGTACAGCTTGGTTTCAGGCGGATGGAAGGAAGACCCCGTACGCTCGAGCCTGTCTGCTTATATAAGGGCCTAAGGACTCGTGTAAGTCCCCGATTCGTCCGTATGGTTATCGCATTTCGCAAGCCGGACTTTGGATAGGCCACTGCTTCAAAACCTGATTAGCATATTAGGTGCATGCGCCCTAGCGGCATACTTAGCGCATGCGCAATGGCTATCCAGCCGCGCCCTACAGCATATAAAAGGAAATTTACAGTCACTGACACAAATTGATATCATCTTGCTATGTAGTCCGCATTATATCACCAAAATCATACATTTATTCCTAGCTGGATGTTTTTCATCCATGCTGCAAGTTGCTATAATTAAGGAAATCATGTAAATGTGATTTATCACACAATACGTATTGAGTGCCCTCTATGTGCCAGACACTATGTTAGGTTCTAGGGATAGATACGACGGTTAATAAAATAATGATTTGAGGCTTCCCTGGTGGCGCAGTGGTTGAGAGTCCGCCTGCCGATGCAGGGGACGCGGGTTCGTGCCCTGGTCCAGGAAGATTCCACATGCCGCGGAGCGGCTGGGCCCGTGAGCCATGGCCGCTGAGCTTGCGCGTCCAGAGCCTGTGCTCCGCAACGGGAGAGGCCCACGTACTGCAAAAAAAAACCCAAAAAACGAAAAAAACACAATGATTTGGACCTTATTTTAAGCAATTACTTTCTGTAAATTGGGCACTAATTATTAAAAATGTCTTGAAGGAATGTTCTCTATAGATTTCAGTTAGTAAATTAAAGATTATTCATTTTATAGCAGTTGTCAGAGTTTTAAATACTGTGGATGAGTAATTTGTTTTTCTTGTAAAACGAAGTGCAGCAAATTACACACTTTTTCTACTGGGGTGGGGGAAAGTTTCTGGAAAAGGAAATTCCAGCACCACCCCTCGAGGTCTTTATTTTCCAGAGTAAATCTTCTAACCATCCAGCTCAATCACTAAGTAAGCACACGTGTGAAACACCACGCCCTCTGCAGAGACTCACTCAGGGCAAAACAAGGGCAAGGTATTTTGTTAATCCTTTTAGCTTGAGCAAGCAGTAGAAGAAAAACTCAGGAAATAAATCATATAAAAATATGAGAACAATAGGAAAGAAAAGCCTGTCTTACAGGTTTGTTTCCTGTTCTAATACTTCTGGAATGTGGTTTTCTCTCCTACTGATGCTGAATATAACTAGAATGTCTAAAGTTGTAATTCTTCTCTTAACTAAAGTTCTCCTTTGTCTGTTTATATTATCGTGTTAAAACTAAAATCTCTCAGCATTGTCAAAATAAAAGGCATCGGAAGCGTTTGGTGGCAATTGCTGTAGAGTAACGTTTTAAAAAGTAAACACTGGTTGCATATACAGAATTTCAACTGAAATCATAACATTCTGTTTGCTTTTTAGTAGTTCTATGTTTCTAAATATGCTGACTTTCACAAAATGTAGCCAAGTTTTGGAGTAATGCAAAGTTTTTAAAAACTGGCAGCTAGTCTAGTAAAAACCTACTTAAAAACTTTTGCACACCAGCTTTTAGTTTCTGAGTTATGTATTCTTGTACGTGATTATTAGAACCTCTTGTGTTAAAAATAGCCTTCTAATTTAAAAAATTGACCTTTAGCACCTCCACCAGAGAAAGGGAGAAAAGACAGTTTTCTGCTCTTTAATAAATCTGACAAGGGTAGGTAGAAGAAAATAAATGATTAAACTGATACTTTTAGATCATCTGTGAATTTCTGTTGTTTCTTCTGACCATTGTATCTAGAAAACTAATACACTTTAAAAAAAAAACCCTATTTGGAAAGTTACTAAGTTTTAATTACTAAGTTTCATTTCCTTTCCACTAGGAGAAGGTTTTCTATGACTGCAATTCCCATTACTCAGGCAAATGTCAATAATTGACTAGATCTTCACGGCCAAGTCCAAGATTAAGGGTGCCAGTTAAGAGATCTTCATCTACCTGTACGTGGCCACCACCAGCCACTGTTGCTTCCTAGACTACCACTGCTCTGATCAACCATCTCATCTTCTGGTACTCTGCCTAACCCTTCTCTTCCTACCCTCTCACCCCCAAATGATGGTGTTTCAAAATGCGGTCCTATGGGCTTCCCTGCTGGCGCAGTGGTTGAGAGTCCGCCTGCCGACGCAGGGGACACAGGTTCGTGCCCCGGTCCGGGAAGATCCCACGTGCCGTGGAGCGGCTGGGCCCGTGAGCCATGGCCGCTGAGTCTGCACGTCCGGAGTCTGTGCTCCGCAACGGGAGAGGCCATAACAGTGAGAGGCCCGCGTACCGCAAAAAAAAAAAAAAAAAAGGGGGCCCCCCCACAGCCA
>NW_020173666.1:563435-642982 GCF_003031525.2 Neophocaena asiaeorientalis asiaeorientalis
GAAAAAAAAAAAAAAAAATGCGGTCCTCGCAGAGCCAGCAGCAGCCAGGAAACCAGACACCTAGGATGGGTATTCATGGCACCCGTGCTTTGAGGGAGGAAGATCTCACTCT
This sequence comes from Neophocaena asiaeorientalis asiaeorientalis, assembly GCF_003031525.2. Taxonomy (NCBI): domain Eukaryota; kingdom Metazoa; phylum Chordata; class Mammalia; order Artiodactyla; family Phocoenidae; genus Neophocaena; species Neophocaena asiaeorientalis. Next base: position 563,548 of record NW_020173666.1, read on the forward strand.
TTCTCCTACTCCAAGCTGAGATTTGGCCACAAGAAAAGCCTGTCAGTGACGTAAGTTACAGGACTTGGTAATGGTGACTGTGCTCATTGTAAACCATCTCTCTAGTCACCAAACTGTATGCCTACAATTTGGACTTTGACCTGGTAGGAAAGGACCTTTCCACAAATAGATTGCTAAAGTTTAGGTTTATGTCTGCTTTTAACTTTTGTCTAATTGAACTAGTGATTTCCACCCATAAAAAGTGCAAGTGTCACTTTGGGTACCCCAGATGGATGAATTTAATAACTCCTACAAGCCAGTGAAATCTGTGTTATAGGGTAAAATGCTTGAAAACCTCAAGAAGTACAACGTCTTTGTCAAAAGGCAAACCAGTTTCCAGGAGGGGAAATTCGCTCTAACTAATCCACCCAATTTAATTTCTTTCCGGAAGTAAAGGAATAAATCACAGACGGTCTTTCAGGGGTTCAAAAATATTTAGACCGGATAATGGAAAAAATCAGAAGATGCTGTCAGTCTATATTTTTAGGAAAGTTTAACATCAGCTATTTCTCACAATCAGTCATGGTATGATTTGATGACAGCATATAAAAGAACATGAAAGTGGTGCTACGCTGAAGCCTGCTCATAGAGGCCCGCTGTTAAATTTCCAGAAACTTGGCAAATCAGTTGACATAAATTTTGCGAGCCAGCTGACCACTCATTGAATTGGTCGTTGTAGAAGTACTTATATCACAGAAAACAGCAAACACAAGTCACACATCGGTCTTGTCCCCACCCCCAGATCAAACCAGTTGTTGAGCATTTACCAGGATATCACTGGATGAGAAATTGGTCTAGAAATATAGACTGAAGAACAGGACCAATGCTGAAGAGTTATAAATAGATCATTTCCTCAAAGTTAGATGTTGGCACTAATCTTCTTTAGCAATTTTATAAATTCTCTGGAAAGAGGTAACACAGAGAAACATCCATTTTTTTCAGATGACATTAAACATTCCCACCCACCTTTAAACTATAAACTTGAGGGATAACATGCAGAGCTCATAGTAAAACTGTGAGTTGGCTGAATAATAGCAGATGAGCTGTAATGAGGCAAGAAAAGGGCAATTTGGGGGGAAATTATCTTTTTTTAAAATAAATTTATTTTATTTATATTTGGTTGTGCTGGGTCTTCGTCACTGCGCGCAGGCTTTCTTTAGTTGAGGCGAGCGGGGGCTACTTTTCATTGTGGTGCGCGTGTTTCTCATTGTGGTGGCTTCTCCTGCCGTGGAGCGCAAGCTCTAGGCGCATGGGCTTCAGTAGTTGTGGCACGCGGGCTCAGTAGTTGTGGCACATGGGCTTAGTTGCTGCGCGGCATGTGGGATCTTCCCGGACCAGGGCTCGAACCCGCGTCCCCTGCATTGGCAGGCGGACTCTCAACCACTGCGCCACCAGGGAAGCCCCTGGAGTGGGGGAAATTATCTTAACATACTCTTGTTAGATGATAAATTCTAACCTTTATGTTATGACCTATAAATGGAATTGAAGGATTTCTGTAGACTTTTTCTATGTTCATTAATATAATTTGTTAGCTGTGATGAAAAGGCTGTTAAAACACCAATCCTCATCGGAAGCACTGGAAACAAAATAGAATAAACTGTGCCACCCTTATAATGGAACTTTAATGCCCACTTCCTGCAGTTTTGGTTGACATGCTTCAAGGATAATGTAATGGAACTGGAAAAATTTCAGAGGAAAGTGTGTAACCTGATCGGGGGATTATAAGAATCCCAGATGAGGCTAAGATTATATTAACTAGCAAATCATGAAAGGTTTTGAATAAGGTAAATATAGATGGATTTAGTAAATCCTGAAAGACTAGAGCTATAGAGTACCCCTTTGATGTTTGAAATATAATTTGCAGAAGAAATAAAAAGAAACACATTATTGTTTCTCAAGTAAAAGAAGTATTGCTAGCAAAAATGACATTGTACTTCAAAGTTTAGCTTTTGTTAATTTCAAAGAAAATCATTGTATTTACATATTCTGATGTGCAAAATTTATGGTATATTTCCTCTAATCAATGACCTCCCTTATCCATTAGGCTCTATCAATGGAAAGAAGAGTGAAAATTTCCTCCTCTTAGTTTAGATTGAGAGAACACTCTACCTGGTCTTTTTTTTTTTTTTGGTTGTTGTTGTTTTAAGACAATTTAAAGGAAGAAATAGAAGAGCCCTTATAATTGTTTACTCTCACTGCTGAACCCCCCAGGTGGAATGTGTTCCCAAACACAGCAGCTTTCCACTTTAAAAGGAAATTTAGTTAGGATTAATTTCATTGTCCTAATTAGAACTCACATCTTGGTTAATGCTTAGTTTTGTTAAAAAATATCAGGGTTTCTTTGTGGAGGTGATCCTCCGGCTCTGCAGCACCAGCTCGGATAGACTGAGGTCTCTGTGGCTTTGGTGACCCTGCTTAAGCATTCCCACCGTGTCCCAGCTCTGCTCTCCGCATGCCTCCCACTGCAACCCCCGTCACCTGACCTCAGGGCCTGGGGAGGGGGCAGTGCCCCAAAGCCAGGGGCTTTTGCTCAGCAGAGATGTCAGGCTTCCTGGGGGCATCAGTTTTGTTTGTTTGTTTGTTTTTCATCTTTATTGGTGTATAATTGCTTTACAATGGTGTGTGAGTTTCTGCTTTATAACAAAGTGAATCAGTTATACATATACATATGTTCCATAAAAAGAAACGAAATTGAGTTATTTGTAGTGAGGTGGATGGACCTAGAGTCTGTCATACAGAGTGAAGTAAGTCAGAAAGAGAAAGACAAATACCGTATGCTAACACATATATATGGAATCTAAGAAAGAAAAAAATGTCATGAAGAACCTAGGGGTAAGACGGGAATAAAGACACAGACCTACTAGAGAATGGACTTGAGGATATGGGGAGGGGGAAGGGTAAGCTGTGACAAAGTGAGAGAGTGGCATGGACATATATACACTACCAAACGTAAAATAGATAGCTGGGGGCATCAGTTTTTGAACTCTGCCGGGGTCCAGATGACCTGGGACCAGGTGTCACCTAGAGATGCACCTCAACCTGTGCCTCAGGAAGGGCTAGGGAACAATTTTGTTATTGTATTAACTTTACTCATTTAACTTGCTTGAGAAACTAACCAATTTTTACTTTCTGTCCAGAATGATGTATGTAGGAGAGTGAGCCGTAATGCTCCCAAAGTGCCTTGCTTTTCTCTGATATAAATATATTTATAAAGACCTGGTCCAGGGGCTTCCCTGGTGGCGCGGTGGTTGAGAATCTGCTTGCCAATGCAGGGAACACGGGTTCGAGCCCTGGTCTGGGAAGATCCCACATGCCGCGGAGCAACTGGTCCCATGAGCCACAACTACTGAGCCTGTGCGTCTGGAGCCTGTGCTCCGCAACAAGAGAGGCCGCGATAGTGAGAGGCCTGCGCACCGGGATGAAGAGTGGCCCCTGCTCACGGCAACTAGAGAAAGCCCTCGCACAGAAATGAAACCCAACACAGCCAAAAATAAATATAAATAAATAAATTTATAAAAAAAAGACCGGGTCTAGTGGATTCCTGCGTGTGTTTGCTACAGCAAGATTTTAGGGACTTGGCTTGTATGTAGTGGGGAAACAGTCTGAAAATGGGTTCCCTTCCCGTGAAAATGGGAAAGGAGCTTGAGGTGGAGCTCTGAGCAGTGGGGTTAAGCCAAACCCCTGAAGTGGCCATTTCCTCGTCACCCCACTCCTCTCAGGTCCTTAGAAGGACGTCCAGTTTTCCAAAGCCCTATGCCTCCAAGCCTGGTCTCATTTGAGTCCCTGCCAGGCTCATGTGTGTACCCCATTAACACCCCAGTGATCTGAAGATTCTATGTAATTGTTTTATGTATACATGTGAATACATAGATACCAACATTTTAAATAATTTGATAAGGTCTTTGTAGCCACTCAAAAAAAAAAATCAGTGTTTCTTAAGAGTGAATTAGTCAAAAGGAAGTAGATAACTGATCACACTATTCTAGGGAAAAAGTTTTCCCCACAGTAGAGGGTGGGCTATTTGGGTGTGAAAAAAAAGAGGGCAACTTAAATGATGAAACAGACAAGCAAATGTCTTTCAAAAAACAAAGCAAGGCTCTATGTGATCTTTTTTTTTTTTAACATCTTTATTGGAGTATAAGTGCTTTACAATGGTGTGTTAGTTTCTGCTTTATAACAAAGTGAATCAGCTATACGTATATATATATCCCCATATCTCCTCCCTCTTGCGTCTCCCTCCCACCCTCCCTATCCCACCCCTCTAGGTGGTCATAAAGCACCAAGCTGATCTCCCTGTGCCATGTGACTGCTTCCCACTAGCTATCTATTTTACATTTGGTAGTGTATATATGTTCATGCCACTCTCTCACTTCGTCCCAGCTTACCCTTCCCCCTCCCTGTGTCCTCAAGTCCATTCTCTACATCTGCGTCTTCATTCCTGTCCTGCCCCTAGGTTCTTCAGAACCTTTTTTTTTTTTAGATTCCATATGTATGTGTTAGCATACGGTGTTTGTTTTTCTCTTTCTGGCTTACTTCACTCTGTATGACAGACTCTAGGTCCATCCACCTCATTACAAATAGCTCAATTTCGTTTCCTTTTACGGCTGAGTAATATTCCATTGTATATATGTACCACATCTGTTTTTAAATATTTATTTATTTTTGGCTGCATTGGGTCTTTGTTGCTGCGCCCGGGCTTTCTCTAGCTGTGACGAGTAGGGGCTACTCTTCGTTGCAGTGCGCGGGCCTCTCATTGCGGTGGCTTCTCTTGTTGTGGAGCACAGGCTCTAGGTGCGCAGGCTTCAGTAGTTGTGGCATGCAGGCTCAGTAGTTGTGGCTCGAGGGTTCTAGAGCACAGGCTCAGTAGTTGTGGCGCACGGGCTTAATTGCTCCGAGGCATGTAGGATCTTCCCGGACCAGGGATCCTGCATTGGCAGGCGGAGTCTTAACCACTGCGCCACCAGGGAAGCCCTGTACCACATCTTGTTTATCTATTTCTCCATTGATGGACATTTAGGTTGCTTCCATGTCCTGGCTATTGTAAATAGTGCTGCAATGAATATTGGGGTGCATGTGTCTTTTCGAATTATGGTTTTCTCTGGGTATATGCCCAGGACTGGGATTGCAGGATCATATGGTAGCTCTATTTTTAGTTTTTTAAAGAACCGCCATACCGTTCTCCTACTGGCTGCACCAGTTTACATTCCCATCAACAGTGTAGGAGGGTTTCCTTTTCTCCACACCCTCTCAAGCACTTATTGTTTGTAGATTTTTTGATAATGGCCATTCTGACCCGTGTGAGGTGATACCTCATTGTAGTTTTGATTTGCATTTCTCTAATGATTATATACTATATAGATTTTTAATAGTTCAGAGTTGAATGTCTAGGATAACCTAAAAAGTGAAAGCTGTGGCAAGTGAGCTAAATATAGTTTTTTAAAAAATACACTGTTGGGGACGGATAAATTGGGAGATCGGGATTGACATATACACACTATTATATATAAAATAGATAACAAATGGGGACCTACTGTATAGCACAGGAAACTCTACTCAATACTAATGACCTGTATGGGAAAAGAATCTAAGAAAGAGTGGATATATGCATATGTATAACTGATTCACTTTGCTGTACAGCAAAAACTAACACAACATTGTAAATCAACTATACTGCAATAAAAATAAATTTAAAAATTAAAAAATACTCTTTTTTGGGAATCCCCTGGCGGCCAGTGGTTAGGACTTGGTGCTCTCACTGCCGGGGCTCTGGGTTCGATCCCATAAGCCTAGTGGCCTGGCCAGAAAAAAAAAAATACACTTAAAAAAAACTTTTTTTTTTTTTTTTAAAGAAGATGTTGGGGGTAAGAGTTTAGTAATTTATTTTTGCTGTGTTGGGTCTTCGTTTCTGTGCGAGGGCTTTCTCCAGTTGTGGCAAGCAGGGGCCACTCTTCATCGCGGTGCGCGGGCCTCTCACTATCGCGGCCTCTCTTGTTGCGGAGCACAGGCTCCAGACGCGCAGGCTCAGTAGTTGTGGCTCACGGGCCTAGTTGCTCCGCGGCATGTGGGATCCTCCCAGACCAAGGCTCGAACCCGTGTCCCCTGTATTAGCAGGCAGGTTCTCAACCACTGCGCCACCAGGGAAGCCCCCCAAAAAAACTTTTTAATGAAACATATGCATTCAGAAAAATGCACAAATCATAGTATACAATTCAATGAATTTTCTTAAAGTGAGCCACATTTATGTAACCACTATCCATTCTAACGCCATATCTATCTCCATCTATCGATCTATCTATAGAGTGATCGACAGATAGATGGAGATAGATATGGCATCTAGATTTCTCATCAACAGTATTTGTATTCATATTTTTAAGGAGTTTGCAGTTGAGATTTAATTACAGTAGGATTTAATTTAACTTTTATGGAATGTTAGCTTCTAAAATAAATTACTGTTGTTTTCACCTTTTGTATATTTTAAACACCTTATCACGCAGTTTGATAGTCTCACAGTGATTCTTCTGAGTATAGGAGAGGTGAATTTCCCAGAGTCTAGGTGGTAGAGAGCAAGGTGTATACTTTGTTGATCTCACACATAGATCCATCATTCAGATTTATTGTTCAAGCTGATTGAGGCCACTAATACTGCTTTTTAAAATTCCACTTGTTAAAAGGAAGATAATTTTTAAAAGGAAAAAAAATGCACACATATCAGCAAACAATGTGAGGAAGGAACTAGCTTTAACGAAACAAATTTTCTTAAATTAAGTACCGTGACTAAGTACTTTAATTCCTTTTCTTCCAGCCTTAAAGGATCATTTGACAGGGAACCTTTTAAGTTAAACGGGAGTCACCCGTACTCTCTGCTACCCTGGGGGGGTCGCGGGTCTCACAGCCCCCGCAGGCGCGGCTGGACCAGCCCGGGCCTCTCCCCTCCTCACTTCCTCGCCCCCCTCATTCTACCTCCCCCGTCGCCCACTCCCCCTCTCTCCTCCCCCGTGACCCTTGACCCCAGCTAATCTGCATAGAGGAATGACAGGCATCCGCTGGGCAGGATTCGCCGCGCCGGCTGCGGCCGGCCGGGCTGGGAGACCCGCGAAGGGGAGAAGGTGAGGGGACCCTGCGGGCAGCTCCGCACGGACCGGGAAATGAACGCTTGGGAATCTGTCTGCGAGCGGACCCATGATCCAAGGACCAAAAGAGCCGCGTGATCACCCGACCTGGCCCTGCGACCCGAGACATGGGCCAGACCTCGGTCTCCACGCTGTCCCCGCAGCCCAGCAGCGGTGAGTCCGGGGCGCACGCGATGCGCTCCCGCCCCGCGGGTGCTGGGCTGGCTCGGGGCAGCCTGGGCGGTCGAGGGCTCCTCGGCGAGCCGGGCTCTGCCCGAACCCGCCAAGTCCCTCCGAGAAACCCGAGAGGTAGCGCTCCCCCAAACTCTTTGTCGTGGAAAAGTGGAATGCCTTTTGGGATCCAGCCGATTTTACCTTAAAGGCACAGGCTCCATTTTCTCTCCGAGATGCCTCGCTTTCGTGTTTCTTTGAATCTCTTCTGAGCCTGAAATTTACGAGAAACGCCATTGGCGTATTGCTTTGTTTTAAAAACGCGAAACTTAAAGAGCAAGATAAACTCGCCAACAGGTTTTTCTGTATTTACACTTGGCTTCCGAACAGACTAGAACTGAATTCTTTCAAGCTTGTCAACTGATTTATGGTTTGTGTTTCGGAGCAGAAGTGCTGTTTGCCTTCTTTTATCCTGGCAGAACGCCGAATACTTAATAACCAAGAGAAAAAAGCTTAATTGTTTCAAATGATACTTGTTTATTAGACACAAGCTATAAAATTTGGGGAAACGTTTCATGAACCCGGTTATTCAGGGCTAAAGATCATTTGATGGAAACGCGTGTAATGTTTCTGAGCTGTACTGCCCTGTTTTAAGTCTCTTTTTAACATTTTCTTTAAAAAAAAAAAAAAAAGGAAGGAAGGTACATCTGGCGTTTCTCCAGTAGTGTAGGGATAAACAACTTTTTGGTGGCGATACTTGTGATTGGATAATGAAACATACTTAAAAGATACTATTTTGATATGTTTTTCCATCAAGAATTAAAAAACAAAACCTCAAAGGGGGCATTTACGTTATTCCTTGAGATATTTGATACACTTTTCAAATTGTGTAAACATCAACAGGATCTTGCTGAAAGGAAATGACAGGGCAGAGATGAAGGGTTCTTTTTTTTGTTGTTGTTGTTTTAATCAGCTCCAGGATGTCTCTAACTAGATAGCATTCTACCATTCCAGCCTCCCCCAGCATGGGTTTGTTTATATTGTAGAGCTTCACTCCCTGAAATATCATAAGCTTTGCACCGGCTTATGTTAATGCCTCAGGAGAACCAGCCGTCTGCAAAGGAGAGGAATCAGAATCCAAAAAAGATCACACCTTCCCTTACTGTCATTGACAAGGTTGTACCGCGCTGCTGCCGAACAGAAGAGACTTAATGTTGATAGCTTTTTGGGAATTTGAGGGGGAGTGTTGATTAGGATCTTAATTTTAGTAAACTATTTTGTGCAATTAAGGCTTACTTTCCTTTGTCTTACTTTAAAGCAGTGTGACTTCTTTCATTTCAAGGAAGAGTTAGATTTTTAAATTTCAGCGCTGGCAAAGCATAGAGTTAGATCAGTACTCCAATACAACAGGTATAAAGTACTGCCCTGAATTTAGTTCTTTAGCCATAAAGTATTGTTAGGGTTAATATTAGAAAAGTGAATTTTGCATTTATAAAAATCAAAGAATGTTACATAAATGATGCCTAAGAAGCAAAGTAGAATCCTAAAATGTGAGCTTCCTTCCTAACCCAGTACAGCAAAAAATACCCAGATTGCTGTAATTCCTAATATGTATTTCCTAATACAATGACTAATCATGTCAAGAGATTGGGCAGTTTATTTATAAGTAATTTAAACAAAAAGTTATGCTTGACCATGAAAGATATTTCAGAGAAATCTCTCATGGAATGGTGTTATACTTAAATTACAGGTCCTCCGTTTAGTTGATTAAAAGCTTGTGTATCTTGGAGTGACCAATTCAGACATCATGAGTAGAGGGTTTTTTGGTTTTGTTTTGTTGGTTAAGGGATGATAGTTGCTATGACTGAAGTTTTTTAATGTTAAGAGTGGAGCAGTTTTCTCATGATATCCATTTATATCCTCTAAGTGTATTACTATCACTCCATTTCCCTGAAGTTTTGCCTTTAGATTCCAAATGAAAATGAAAAAACAACAAAAACAGAACATTTGGTTGCCATATCTTAAGTTTTTATGTTCATGTTGGTGTTCTTCTCTGAGTCTGAGAATGTCAAACCCTCTACCCTTCCAAGTATTTTGTTCACTCCTCGTTAGCTGTTTGCCACAGGCTTCACAAGTGGTGTGAAGATCTTTGTTCTGTGTGATCTCAGGCATCTATAGTTGTTTAAGTCTAGAGTGGCTGCTAGGGATTACAGTGACGAAGAGGATTCCCGTCGTAAATGCTTAACAGCGGGAAAATCTGTTTGAGTCTAAGGAGTCAATAGCACAGAGTCTGATAGTTTATACTTGTTACTCAGTTTGGGCTTTTGTAAAAATCAGCACTGTAGGCCACAAGTTAGCTTGCTTTTCTTTCTTGATTTCAGGCTCTTTTGAGCCTTTCAGCTTAGGGCTGCATCTAGGCTCTAAGAAGACCAAGTAATAATGATTTCTGAAAACGTGCAGTTAGAGTCACTATTTCTTTTTTTTTTTTTTTGCGGTACGTGGGCCTCTCACTGTTGTGGCCTCTCCCGTTGCGGAGCACAGGCTCCGGACGCGCAGGCTCAGCGGCCGTGGCTCACGGGCCCAGCCGCTCCGCGGCATGTGGGATCTTCCCGGACCGGGGCACGAACCCATGTCCCCTGCATCGGCAGGCGGACTCTCAACCACTGCGCCACCAGGGAAGCCCATTATTTCTATTTTTTAAAACAGCTTCATTGACATATAATTAACACACCATAAAATTCACCCATCGAAAGTGTACAATTCGTTGTTTTTCAGTATATTCATTGTGTTCTGCAGCCATCGATCCCTGTTCCCATCCTTCTCAACCCCCGACTCCTAGCCCTAATTAACCACTAATCCACTTTCTGCTTCTGTAGGTTTGCTTATTCTGAAGAATTTGTATAAGTGGGATCATACAACACAACACGCCTTTTGTGACTGGCTTCTTTCACCTAGCATAATGTTTTCAAGGGTCATCCATGTTGTAGCATATATCAGTACTTCATTTCTTATTATTGCCAAATAATATCCCACTGTATTAATATACCACATTTTATTTATCCATCCATCAGTTGATGGACATTTGGGTTATTTTTACCTCTTGACTCTCTGAACGGTGCTGCCATGAACTTCAGGTAAAAGTTTTTGTGAACATATGTTTTTATTTCTCTTGGGTATGTATCTAGGAGTGGAATTGCTGGGTCATATGGTAACTCTATCTTTGTTATGTTATATTTTAAGGAACTGCCAGTTTTCCAAAGCGGCTGTACCATTTTACATTGCCTCCAGCAGTATATGAAGGTTCCAATTTCTCCACAGCCTCTTCAACACTTGTTACTCTCTTTTGATTATGGCTAATCTAGTAAGTGTGAAGTTGTATTTCATTGTGGTTTTGATTTGCATTTCCCTGATCACTTATGACATTGAGCATCTTTTCGTGTGCTTATTGGCCATTTGTATATCTTCTTTGGAGAAATGTCTATTCAGATCCTTTGCTTAATTTTAATTGGGTGATTTGACTTGCTATTATTGAGTTATAAGAGTTCTTTGTATACTGGTTACAAGTCCCTTATCAGATATATGATTTGCTAATACTTTATCCCATTTTCAGAGTTGTGTTTTCGCTTTCTTGATACTATGATTTGCAACTGAAATTTTTTATTGTGTTCAGTTTATCTATTTTGTTGTTGTTGTTTGCACTTTTGGTCTCCTATCTAGGAAACCATAAACTAACTACTGTCAAGATTTACACATATGTTTCCTTCTAAGAGTTTTATAATTTTGGCTCTTACATTTAGGTCTGTGATACATTTTTTAATATTTATGTGTAGCGTGGTGTAGGGTTCCAGTTTCATTCTTTTGCATGTGGATATCCAGTTGTCCAGGACCATTTTTCGAAAAGGTGATTCTTTCCCTGTTGAATTGTCTCGGTACCCTTGTCAAAAATCAGATGACCATATATGTCAAATTTATTCCTGAACTCTCAATTCTATCCCATTGATGTATATGCCTACTAATATGCTACACTGTCAAGATTACTGTAGCTTTGTACTAAGTTTTGAAATAGAAAAGTGTGAGTCTTCTCACTTTGTTCTTTTCCAAGATTCTTTTGGCTATTCTGGTCCCCTTGCATTTTCGAATGAATTTTATAATCAGCTTGTCAATGTCTGCAAAAAATCCAGCTGAGACGTTGATAGGGATTGTGTTGAACTTGTAGATCAATTTGAATAATATTGCTCTCTTAACAATATGAAGTGTTTCAACCCATAAAGACAAGAAATGGAAATGTACAATGTCTTTCCATTTATTTAGATCTTCTTTGATTTTTTTCCACAATGTTTTTTAGTTTTCAGTGTGTGTCTTGTTAAATTTATCAGTATTTTTATCATTTTTATGCTATTTTAAATGAAATTGCACTCATTTCATTTTCAGAATGTGGCTTGCTAGTGTATAGAATATAGAAAATTGATTTTTATATATTGATCTTGTACCCTGTAAATTTGGTGAACTCATTTTTTTAGTCCTAATAATTTTTCAGTGGATTCCTTCATATTTCTGTATACAAGATCTCATTATGTACAAGATTTATATACAAGGTCATGTGCAAACAGAGATACTTTTACTTCATCTTTTCCATCTGAATGTCTTTTATTTCTTTTCCCTGTCTAGTTGCCCTCACTTATTATGCAGTATAATGTTAAAGAGAAGAGGCAAGAGTGAACATTCTTGTCTTGTTCCTGATCTAAGGAAGAAAGCAATCAGTCTTTCAGAATTAAATGTCATGTTAGCTGTGATTTTTTTCATAGATGCCCTTTATCAAAAAGTTCCCTTCTATTCTTAGTTTGTGAGCATCTTTATCATGCAACTGTTAGATTTTGTCCAAGACTTTTTCTTTTTGCCCCTATTGAGATGATCATATGGTTTTTGTCCTTCATTGTATTAATTATGGCATATTACATTAATTTCAGATGTTAAACCAACCTTGCATTCCTGCGACAAAGATTACTTGGATATGATATACAATCTTTTTTATATGTTGCTGGTTTTGATTTCCTCGTATTTTATTGAGGATTAGATTTATTATTTCTAAGCACAGGCTAAACAGGTATGTCCCCAAATAGGGGGGTTTCAGTACCCTCTGACCTCATTCCTTAGAAGGGTTGAGACTTCTAGCGTTCTCATTGCCAAGTACTGGGCATGACAGATTGGGTACAAAAAGTTTGTTGAGTATATGAATGAGTCAACATATATTCTCAATGCAGTCTGACTACTTTAAGCTAATGATTATATGAATGCGAATTTTGTATTATTTTCATTCTTTTTAACTTCAAGAATTGCATGCTACGCTGGCTCTGTTGTCTGTTGGGTGGTATTTGAATCTAGTGACTATTTTTTTCAGTCTTCAGCCCCACCCCATGTTCACTGTGCCACAGAGCAGCTCTTGGCTGTTTTGCATGAGCCCTTGAGTTGAAAGGGCAGACAAAGCCACTCTTCTCATTTTTAGAAGACAAGGGAACAAGTGAATAAAGTATGCAGGATCACACCTAGGCCATGATAGAACCTATATCTATCTGTGTTTCTGGGTTTCCATATTTTGGTCAGTGCCTTATTTCTGCCCTGCCCAGGATATTTATCCATTTCCTTGTAAAGCCAGTATTAAAAGAAATCGTAAAACAAAAATGGATAGTTCATTTTTCTTAATGAAAATAACATGCATATGATCAAAAGTCGAACTTTACAAGACAGTTCAGGATAAAAGTGAATTTTATTCCCTCCCAGACCCCTAGTCCCTCCCTTTTAAATTATAACCCAGCATGAACAACTTTTTTTCATTACAGACAGTCTTCATTCATGTATGTATCTTTATCAAAATACAAGCAAGATGTAATATGCTTGCTGCTCCCGAGTTTGAGTTTTTCATATAATGTAAACTTGAAAATATTTCATATTGATGTTTGTAATCTAGAAACAATATTATAATATGTGGATATCTCATAATTTCCTTTAAAAGAACTCTATTGTGTTTTTATATTTTGTTTGTATTTTTATATTGTTTCTGGGTTCTTTTGTGTGTGTGCTATTATGAACAAAGCTGAAATGAACATCCTTATCTAAACATCTCACACTACCTGTACCAGTAAAATCCTAGCAATGGAATTGCTGGGTCAAAAGATTTGTTTGTTTTATTTTGATAGACTTTGCCGAATTATCTCTAAGGACTGTATCAGTATATCTGCTCACTAGATGAGATTTCCTTTTTCTGCACTCTCTCACCACCACTGCATACTCTCTTAAAGCATATGGCCCTTTGTGAGAAATAGAAAGCACTCTCTCTGGGTGAGGCAGCCTTGCAGGCATATGGTTTAACAGGCAGTAGAGTAGCAGGAATTCTGTCCCAACTCACTCCTGTCGTCCAGTTGTCCTTGTGCAGTGAACACTCTGCAAAACTGTATAGGACCACAGTGTTGGGCATAATTAATTTTTAAAAATCCTTGTAAATCTATATGTAAAAAGTGATATCTCATTTTGATTATAAGTGAAATCGGGCATTTGTATTTCTTTTTCTCTGAACTGCCTTTTTATAGCTTTTCCTTATTTTATGTTTCCTTTTTTCAAAGATTTGTATGTTAAGGAGATTAGCCTTATGTCTGTAATATACTGTGAATATTTTTCTGTGTTTTTCTTACCTCTTCTGTTTGTTTGATTTTTTTTAATATAAAAACTTTAAACTTTTATGGAGTCAAATCTATCCACTTCATTCTTACAAACTAGAATTATTAAAAATGTGTTTTCCTTTGCTGTTTTTCTCATATTTGACTATTTAATCTCTAATTTTTTCTGATTTAAAGTGAATGATTTAATGATATTAAATCCTTAAACTTCTGCATGGCAAAAAAATCAGCAGCATATTGAAAAAGGAAATCATAAAGTTGACAAAATATTTGCATTGCATATAGAAAACAATGATTAAATATCTCAATGTAGTAAGACCTTAAAAATCAGTGAGAAAAAGAAATCAGTGAGAAATGGTAAAACTCAAATAGAAAAATGAGTCAAGAACATGAACGGGAATTTTTCAAAATATCTAATGGCCATAATGGTGAACTCGCTATGGGTCAGGAATTATTCTAAGTGCTTTACTTGAATTAACTTTTTAATCCTCACAACATCCATATAGGGTAACTACCATTAATATCCACATTTTGCAGATGAGGAAACTGAAGCACAAGAGTTAACTTGCCCACATTGCTTAATCGAAGAAGAAATGCAAGTGACCATTTGGTGTAATGAATAAAATTTAAGCAATTCAGTGAAAAAAAATGGATGCCATTGATCACCTATGAATTTAGTAAAGATTAAAAGGAATGATTTCCAGGAGATGATTGTCTTGTGGTAGTTTAAATTGGTACAACCTATCAGGAGAGCACTTTGGTAATATATATTAAAAATCTTAAAATGTGCATATACTCAGACCCAGCATTTCCACTTCTAGAAGTATATTGTTAAGATAGTAATTATTTGCTCACCAGAGCAATGTTCATCAGAGCCAAAGTATTGGAAATAACCTAATAGTCAAACAACAAGAGAATTAATTGGGATATAGTCATGTAAGGATATAGTCATGTGATAAAACAGGCCATTTAAAAATGATATAGGGGCTTCCCTGGTGGTGCAGTGGCTGAGAGTCCGCCTGCCGATGCAGGGGATGCGGGTTCGTGCCTCGGTCCGGGAAGATCCCACATGCTGCGGAGCGTCTGGGCCCGTGAGCCATGGCCGCTGAGGCTGCGTGTCCGGAGCCTGTGCTCTGCAACGGGAGAGGCCACAACAGTGAGAGGCCCGCGTACTGCAAAAAAAAAAAAAAAGATATAAAAATATTTTTGAAAAGCGATTTTCATAATAAACAGCATAAAAATATGAAATGGCAGTTTTCTGAAGTTATATGATTCTATTTTTTAAATATGTGCATAAAGAAAAATCTACATGAGCAGAGAAAGAGAGAGGAAATTCATTTCTGAAAAGATAGTGTGACAGTCATGGCTTTCCTCTGCTTTGGGCATGATCAAGGCCAGGGCTTCCCCCTGCAGCATCCACCTGGCCCTCCACTGGAATTAAAGCCGTGAGCTGACCTGCAACCATATCAGGTTTTCTCTGGCTGTCATGGACTCTGACTCCGCTTTAAGTTCAATTGCCATTTTTCAACCAGTCCTATTCTTTTTCTTTGTGAATTCAATGGTGAAAGCAAAAATATAGCCCCTAAGATAGCTTTTTAGGTTTATCTTTTTTTCTTAGTCTGTTTGATCATAATGCAAATGTCAGTCACTTAGAGAGAAAGAAAAGGAGCAAAAATTTGAACCTCAACTACTTCTCTTTGGTCCATTGGTCATCAGTCTGGCCAGTGAGTAATATCCCAAATGTTTTTAGCTTAAATTTATTTTATCTTCAGCCATTTGAAAAAATAACAACCAATGGGCGAGTCAGACTTCATCCTTTGCTTACTTAATGCAGGAGGGAAGGAGATAAGAAACCTGGATTGTTGATCCTCTAATTAAGCCTCTTTAATTTGAATAGAGGAAAGGTTCCAACATGTTTTCCTGTTCTGGGGACTTTAGTGTGAGTCTCTATGCTTGGGAATAAAGATTCATATTTGGTGAAGACTCAACTTATGTAAAAGTGATATGGAAATAGAAATAGTCTTAGGAAAATAAACACTTCCTGGTTGCTCCACCCCCATCCCCATCTGAAGCAGGGGAACCAAAACCAAAAACAACAGTTTTTGTTTCCCAGAAGGGAATGGGCAGATAACATTACTTTAAAAAGTTGGGTCTAACCATTATCATTTATATTTGTAAACTACTCCTGTATTTTCATTTCAAGGGACTGGATGTGTTCATTCATGTAAACCTTCTGTCAAATATAACATTGCAACCCTTAACACTAGGAAAATTTTGGTGTATTCCTGTAAATCCGCTCATTTTGTGAGGGGATAGTAAGGAGAACGAGTGGCACCTTCACCTAACAAACAGTTCCTGAACTGAAGTAATTAAGTGTCAGGTACCTGGGCTAAGCTTTGGGGAAGTTTCAAAGATAAATCACGCACCGGCCTTGCCCACAAAGGTCTGAGCCCAGGATACACTTAGTGAAGATGTGTGGAAATGGGGCTGGAAGAGAAGGGACCCCAGAGAACCCTGGGGACAAATCAGGGAGGCGGAACAGTACAGAAGGGGAACAAGAATTCAGGCCCTGAGATGGAGAGGGTTGGAAGGCAAGAGTACAAGACACAGGGGGTGAGAACCACAGAAGGCTTTTTATCAGTGAGAGATGATTAGAGCTTTGCTTTAAAGGGGTGAATCTGCCTGCTGCTTGAAGGACTGATTTTGTGGGGGAGACTGAGGGGGGAGCAAGAGGTAAGCTGCGGTAATCCAACAAGGTGAAAGAACACCTGACCTGGGGGTGCCTGGAGAACTGCGTGTAGGGTGATGCCCAAGTTTGTATCTGCAACTCTGCTCTTTCCTTGTGCTCCAGGCTCAAATAGGCAACTGCCTATTTCACAGATCTGCTTGACTCCTTAATGGGCATCCCACAGGTCGCAGGTCTAAACGGAAGACTTGATTTTGCACTCCAAACCGGTTCTTCCCTTGACTTTCTGCATTTCACCAGATGATACCTCTAACCACTCACTCATTCTAGCCAGAAATCTAGGATTCACCCTTGGGTTTTTCCCTTTCCTGTTCACATTGATCCATCAGTATGTCCTGCCCATTTTTCTTCCAAAATAAATCTGAAATCCATTCACTTTCTCTCTCTCTCTCTCTCTCTCTCTCTCCCTCCCTTCTCTCTCTATCTCTCCCCTGCCGCCATACACACCCTGGCCATCTATGCATGGACCACTGCAGTAGGTTCAAGCTGGTGTCCTGCTTCTGTTCTCAGCCTTCTGTAATTCATTTTCCACACAACAGCTAAAGTAATTTTTTAAAAACATAAATCATGTCACTTCCTTACACAAAACCTTCCCATGACTTTCCATTGCATTTAGAATGAAATCCAGACTTCACCTTGCTGTCCTCAAGGCCATACATGATTCTGTGTGACCCCTGATTTCCTCCCATCTCTCTGACTTCATCTCCACCACTTTGCCCCTCACCGTCACCCCCGACAGCTTCAATCACATTTCCAGTCATCACACAAGCCTGGCTCACTCTTACCCGTGACCTTGGCAGTTGCTGCTCCCTGTAATTCTAGGAAATCTGGGACACGCTCCTTCTGGCTCTTTCCAAAGCTGGTTCCTTGTGAAATGGAGCAGGACCCTGTGGTCTATGCCCACCATGTCCTCAGCTTGCCTTTTGTCTGTGGAAAAACTTTAGCCAAAGAGTCAGTTTCATCAGAGAAGTGAGAAAATGCAGAAGCAAAGGAAAACAGTCAAAGGAGACCAAATAATAATAGTTTAGTCATTAAGCATAGTCAAGGACCTTTAGCTCCTTCTCAAGGGCTATAGATAATATTCTGAGCTGTATCCTGTGAGCTGTGTTATAGATACTGAAACCCCCTGCAGGTGGAAGAAGTTAACTATGTGATGACGGGACTGTAGCCATGACATAAGCTGCCACAATTCTGAGAACTGGCCTCAAAGAAATGGAAACAGACCGACCCTGGAACTGAAGATTAGCTGTACCTAAAACAATCAAGATGACACTGATCAGACGACTGCACGACCAATGTCAAGATGACGGTCAGAGCTGACTGTGCAGGTTCTGCATGGAGCCCCCTCCCTCCGTCTATAAAAGCTCTTGCCCCCTGGTTGTCAGAGGTGGGGACTCGGCCTTTGGACAGGCGTCCGCCCTCCCCCCGCACACAGTTGCCGGCATCCAAAATGAAGGAAACTTTCCTTTCCACCAAGCTGGCCTCTTCACTGGCTGTTGAGTGGCGAGCAGCTGGACCCCACTTTCGTTACACTTGCTTCAGCTCCCACATCATCCTCTTCACAGGGACCTCTCCTTCCCACCCCTCAGCCACAGTTCTCTGCTCTGTCATTGCACTTATCCCTCAGATTATCTTGTTTGTTTGCTTGTTCCTTGTCCCCCTTTGCTAGGACCTGAGCTCCAAGAGCAAGGAACTTATCTGTCTTGTTCCCCAATGTGTCTTCTTATTCCTAGATGTATGCCTGACACAAAAACTGCTGAATAACTGAATAGCTGTGTTTGGCCAGGTTGTATATTAGCAGAGTGATAGGCACCCATCGGAAAGTTAAGGAGCATCCCAGAAATGTAGAGCCTTTTAAACTGATTCTTTAGTATTTACCTCCAGTCTCTAAACAGTGTGCTTACATTGCTAATTATTGGTTATTCAGCTTGACACATTATTACTGACCTCACAGTATGGAAATTGAAGATACAGCTGCTTCTTTCACACCCCTTCTCACCCCTGCCCCCAGCGAAGTCACGCATTTCCCATCCTCCGATGTTCTCATCTTCCCAACATTTTTCTATTGTGCCTTAGATTAGATCAGTATTCCTTATAACTACGTAAAAGCTGATGACAGCTAAGCCGTGCGGTAAACCGTACTTCCTTTTTCCTTCCTGCATAGCTTTTGCTTTCCCTATTCGTGTTTTGGCTTGCTGAGGTTCCTATATACTCATCCCCAAACCTTTCCCCAGTTACATAGATCTCTTCTCAAATATGTCCAGACAATTTTGTTATTCTTTCAAGTTGTTCTTTGAGAAATTTACCTGAGGTCTTTGCTCTATTCCAGTTTGGATGGCATGTCCTGTAAGCCTGCTGCCCAGCTGTTGCCCTGGGATCTCTCTTCACATCATCCCAGGAATTCCTTCCACTTCTCTCTTACGTTGAATCTTAGATAGCTGAATCCATGTCTGATTTTTTTCTGCATCTATTTCCTTATTTTGGCAGAGCACACAGATAGCTTCTTGAGAAAAGCTCATGGGACATTTTTTTTTTTTTGAGGCCTTGTATAAATACCTTTTTTTCTGGCTTCCTACTTGGTTGGGTCATAAGGTAGCAAAGCAAACTTGCTGTATATGCACAAACACGTACCGTCACTTATAATTCATCACAATTAACATTTTCCCTTTATGCGGAAGACTAGTTTTTTTAGAAGTTTAGCAAATAGCTTTTAATTAATTTCAGAACACTTTCTTGGTTGATTGTCCCACAAGAACTCAATTTTGACCTGCTTTTGTTATGGTCTAAAAACATTTTATGAAAGTTTTAAAGTTTGGGGGAATTCCCTGGTGGTCCAGTGGTTAGGACTCTGCGCTTCCACTGCAGGGGGCACGGGTTCTATCCCTGGTCTGGGAACTAAGATCCCGCATGCCGTGCGGCATGGCCAAAAAAACAAAACAAAACAAAAAACAGTCTTATAGCTGAACAGACTAATTAAAATATGTTTACTATGATAATAATCTGCTACCATTTTTTAAAAGATTCATGTTTAAGGTCTGTATAGAAT
The DNA here is from genome assembly GCF_003031525.2 of Neophocaena asiaeorientalis asiaeorientalis. Taxonomy (NCBI): domain Eukaryota; kingdom Metazoa; phylum Chordata; class Mammalia; order Artiodactyla; family Phocoenidae; genus Neophocaena; species Neophocaena asiaeorientalis. The sequence goes on from NW_020173666.1 coordinate 583,330, forward strand.
AACTGTATTTTTCCTGTATTTTGTGCATCTTACTGGTATTTTAAGGGTGTGTCATCCTTGTGGGATACTGGTCTGGATGGAAATCTGAGGTGTTACAAGTGAAGGTTAGTATTCCATGGACTTGCCCAGTTGTGAGAATTACCTAGTGTGCTTGCTAAAAACACTCATTTCAGGGCTCCATATTCTAGACCAGAAAAATCAGAATCTTTTGGAGAAGCTTCTCAGAATCTGGGTTTTTAACAAGTGTTACAGAAGATTCTTGAGGTGAGAAACCTCCTCTAGAGATTAGCAGTATTTAAAAGGTGGCTTCAGATGAAAATTTCTCTTCCCCAACAATGTGTGTCTTCTCTCTCTCTCTTTTTGTTTTTTGGGGTTATCCCCAGCTGTGTATCTTCTCTTGAAAAGAGGTAGAAATTACAGAATGTCCAGTTCAAAACACTAATGTTCTGTACCCAGCGCCTTGATGGATTTGGTCATTAATATGTCCTGTTCATGAGCAAATATTCCCATTGCCAAGTACAATTTTGGCAAAATCTCATTGCCAGAAAATATTTTGCCCTTGCGTACATTTTATTAATATTATAAGCTGCAGAATAATTCATTTCCCACAGTAGTCAGATTTGAGCTAAATGTAGTTAACATTAGAAGGGGAAGAGGTTTCAGCAGGGCAATTACCCTTTAAAGCACAGAATTTCAACTCTGTTGCCTTTTCGGGAAGACCCCTGTGAACTTCATCAGAGGTAGCCGCATGCTAATTACTTAAAGAGGAAGCAAAGTCAAAGAACAGGGTGTTGGATGAAAACAGGTATTTAATAATGAGTGTGAGGACCTGTAAGAAAGATTTGAGTAAAACATATTTCTAAAAAGGAGGCCGAGCCCTTTTTTGGTTCAGAAGTGTGGGCAGCAAATCCTGAGACCTCCAAAAGCAAGCAATCATTTACTTAAAAATTCTTTTCATATGTTCCTTTTTGGAAACGTGTGGCTTTTTATTTTTGCCTCTGTACTTCAGGGGTCTTTCCTTTCAGTGGTGGGCCCATTTGCAGTACCTTGCCCACTGTGAAGTATATTCCAGTAAGTTTTCATTGGGATCTCTTAAAAGCTTTTCCTAAAGAGTCTCTTAGCCTCTCCAAGGAAGGCCACCGTTGTTTGCCTCAGGTGTTCTGAGGAAGGCCTGCTGAGCTGGCCTTGGACCTTCCTTTTGTTTTTGTTTTTGTTTTTGTTTTTTTTGCAGTACGCAGACCTCTCACTGCTGTGGCCTCTCCCGCTGTGGAGAACAGGCTCCGGACGCGCAGGCCCAGCGGCCATGGCTCATGGGCCTCGCCGCTCCGCAGCATGTGGGATCCTCCCAGACGGGGGCACGAACCCGTGTCCCCTGCATCGGCAGGCGGACTCTCAACCACTGCGCCACCAGGGAAGTCCTGGACCTTCCTTCTAGAATAAAAATGTTTCTGACAACAGCTGGGTAGCCTCATAGGACTGAGAGGGGCAACCTGACGTCCGGACAATTCAGGATTGCTGTTGCCAATTCCATCTATTTAAAGGGATTTTTGTGTTTTTCAAATTTTCCTCTACATCTGTAAAGTTAACTTGTGCTGGCCTGCCAGGCTGTCTGCGGAGGAGCCGGCCGAGGATGGAAACTTGGAATAAGGCAGAACGAGTTAACGGAGCTCACGTCGAATGTTACTGCGGGCCCAACTGAGCTGAGCTTCATTTTCCTAACGTCTTCTAAAATGGAATTGTATACATATGTGTGCGACTGGTATTCTGTCTCTTGGAAAGTACTCGGCTGCCAGTTTTTTGAAAGAAAACATGAAAAGGATAAAATCAATCTTGAGATTTTAAAAAGAATCTAGAACTGTGCACTTTTAGAAAACTGACCCCCCTGAATCATCTAACCACAGAATGTCAGAACACGTTATAGATCATTCTTCAAATGGTGATGTTTTAATTTACGAAGCCATCGTAAAGTCAGCAGAGCAGAAGCCTTTAGAGACGCTTTCTTTTCCCCTCTTTGCGGTGGAGAGAGGTAGAGGTGAGGTTGAAAGCTGTGTGACATTTTCACTGCCTTCAATGTATGAATACATAGCTCTACAGACAATAATAAATGTCTCTATTAGTTTGCTAGGGCTACTGTAACAAATTATCACAGACTGAGTGGCTTAAGCAACCGAAATTTATTTTCTCACAGTTTCAGAGTCCAAGAACTTAGGACTTAGATGTCCAAAGGACTTCCCTGGTGGTCCACTGGTAGAGAATCCGTCTTCCAATGCAGGGGACTCAGGTTCGATCTCTGGTTGGGGAACTAAGATCCCACATGCCCCGGGCAACTAAGTCCGCGTGCTGCAACTACTGAGCTCGTGCACCTCAATGAGAGAGCCTGTGTGCTGCAAACTACACAGCCCACATGCACTGGAGCCCGCGTGCCACAATTAGAAAATAGAAAACCCGCATGCCACAGCTAGAGAGAAGCCTGCGCACCTCAATGAAAGGTCCCGTGTGCCGCAAGTGAGACCCGACACAGCCAAAAAAAAAAAAAAAGGAACTTAGAAGTCCAAGATCAAGGTTTGTTTTCTTCCGAGGCCTCTGGGGCTTGTAGATGCCACCTTCTTCCTTCTTCCTGTGTCCTCATACGGTCTTTCCTCTGTGAACTCACATGTCTATGTCCAAAATTATTTTCTTATAAAGACACCAGTCATATTGGATGAGGGCCCACCCGTAGGACCTCATTTTACCTTAATTACCTCGTTAAGGGCCATATCCAATACAGTCATATTCTGAGATTCTTGGAATTGGCTTCAACATGTGAATTTGGGGAGACACAATTCAGGCTGTAACACTGTCCTTAAAACAAGTTTACAAACTGGGATCCATTCACAATGGCCCATAAGCACATCAGATCCATTGTTCTTTTCTCTGGGTTCTTCAGTTCCACTCCTTAACAGAGTACGGCCTTTTCTCTGCTCACTCCAACAATGCCACATATTCAGTAGATACGACTTGAGTAAGAGGGTGCACTGAAGGTGATTTTCAGCAATGGCAATCCACCCGTGTCACTAGGCAGTGCCACTCAAGAAGTGAAGCATAGAATGTAAAGCGTATATAGGGTGAAATTGGTAAATAGTCTATGGGAACGTTATATTTCCACCATAATTGTGTAAGAAATAATTACCAGTATCTTGTGATAAGAACACCAACTTGATTTGAGTCACGCTGACAGAAAAAAAAAGAGCTTATCAAGATTCTGATTCCAGTGTGGTCAGCAACTATATATGCGCTGCCTGACTGGGTTTATTATCTTCTTTGAGGTCCCCGGATGGGAGGCAGTCTATTTTGAGAAGTGTTTTGTTGTCACTCCATATATACTTTTTTTTTTCCGCGATTTGATTTTTCTTACTCTGTATGCTATCATTGTCTTAGATGTGTTTGATATCCAGCAGAGTGACGTGTCTCCTCACAAAGAGCTGCTAAAATAAGAAGGAAAATGGATAGGGATGCTAAAGAAAGGTAGTGTTTAAACACCTGTCAAAGTAAAACCAGAACAAGAATGTTCTCACCAGAAAATGTAGCAGCCCCATTGAGTCAGGTTGGTAATCCAAAGATGACTCGTGTGTGACTAAACACATTTGTATTATATCCCATCACGTTGCAAAACACCCAGAAGGCTTTCGTTGATACCTTCCTATCTCTTATTAAATTTCACAGGACACTCTTCGCTGGGATGGACAGTTGGAGTGGACTGGCTCATTTTGTCACAAGTCATGAAGACAGTTCTTCAAAAGCACACTCACCTCCTTGAGGTTCAGAATTCCTTAATTTAAATGGAATAGGTCCCTCAAGACATTTAGGCACACAAGTAAGATTTGGGTGCATCTGAATCTAGCAATCCTAGATCCTCTCTGAAAAGGATTTAAAATTCTCTAGTAACCTCAGAAATTATTTCATTTTTTAAAGGCATCTTCTGGACCAGGAGTTTCCTAGAAGTAAGTTAGACCTTGAGATGTCTGAGATAGAAAACATTGCCAGAAAAAGCTGCACATAGGACCCAGTTCTTTCGGCCCTTGATCTGGATCCAAATAGTGATGGGGTGGCAGTGGGGGCACGCAGGAACCCTTAGCCAAGCCTCCACACCCCTTAGTTGTGACTGTCACTTTCGTCTTTTAAGGCATTTTGCAGATTAGAATCTGAACACTCAATCTAAGGAAGGTTAAAAGCCACAGAACATTGGTGCCCTTCCAGGTGAGAACACTTCACTTGGACCAAGACCCTGATATTTCAGATGCAAAATTCAATATCCTAAGGCTTAGAAAATGAAGTCTTTATTATAAAGTGGAAATAACGGGTCAGGTTTTAATTAATAATTGCTTGTGGTCTTGCAATGCCAGTCCAACCTTATTTTTATTCCTGGAGACCTAATCCTAGGGGCGAAGAGAAAGGGCACAAGGTTCTGGTTAGATCTCAAAAAGGGAAGGGTGTAGAATAAACAGAGGCCTCCTTTGCAATGATTTCTTCTCCAGTTCAGTGGCTAATGAGTCCCAGTAAACAGGAGTCCTTCAGGACTTAGCTATCTGTGTTGAACTTAAAGATGGCCTTAACTGCAAAGGATCTGAGGTTAAGAGTCACAAAACGGAACTGTTTTTCCTCTCTAGATTTTGACATTAGGCACATTTGGAAACAGGAGTAAAATGTAGTTTCCTATGCTTGGCAGTTATAGCAAAAAGAAAAAAAACCCAAAAAACAAAACTAAACTAAAAGGAACAAAAACTTGTAGCCCAATTAGATGTAGACAGTTCCATAACTGGATTTTCAACATGAATCACTGAGTATTTTATTAACCAAGTAAGCAAGCAGTCTTTTGAATAAAATAGGTTTTTGTTAAAGTAATTTTTTATTTTTTGCAGGTTTAAGTGTAAAAACAAATTGTACAACTTCCCAGCGGGTGGGAAATAGAGCTGGGTCTGGTTCTAGCTACTCCCTCCCATTCTTGTAGGTGATGTTGACCTTCTTGCTTTGTGCCTTTCCTTAGTCCAGGGCATTTCTGCTAGAGAATAACGGGGCTGTCCCTTGAGCGCTCGTTGGTCTCAGCAGCTCCCAGCAATTGTCTTGAGAACAGTGGAGAACGAGGGCAGGTCTATGTAGGAGTCTGTTTGCGGGGGGTGGGGGGTGTGTTTTGTTTTCCTGGAGCCCTCTGGAAGACCAGGAAAATAGCTTTCAAAGAAATTTCATTGCCCCCATTGCTACATATCAGAAATAATCCAATTCTATCATTTATTCGCCTCCAAACCTTTTAAGAGCCCCTTTTCCACTTGCTCCACTTGCTTGAGTGGGAACTAGGAGAAGTGGGAGGCATTGACCTTCCTTGAATATTGATGAGGCAGGATGACCTTCACATATATTATCTCTGTTACCCGGGCAACAACCCGAATGGTAATTGTGTTATCCCATTCTACGGATGAGTTAGAGACTCTGAAAGTTTCAAGGACTTGCCCAAGGTTACCAGCTAGGATGTGGAGGAAGAGCTTATTCAAGTCTTTCTGGCCCCAAAGCCCATGTTTTTCCTCTACAGTACTCACAGGTTTGCGTTTATACTTAAATGACTAATTATTTCTTTTTTAAAAAAAATTATTTTATTTTATTTTTGGCTGTGTTGGGTCTTCGTTGCTGTGCGTGGGCTTTCTCTAGTTGCGGCGAGCAGGGGCTACTCTTCGTTGTGGTGCGCGGGCTTCTCATTGCAGTGGCTTCTCTTGTTGCGGAGCATGGGCTCTAGGCACGCGGGCTTCAGTAGTTGTGGCTCGTGGGCTCTAGAGCGCAGGCTCAGTAGTTGTGGCGCACGGGCTTAGCTGCTCCACAGCATGTGGGATCTTCCCGGGCCAGGGCTCTAACCCATGTCCCCTGAACTGGCAGGCGGATTCTTAACCACTGCGTCACCAGGGAAGCCCCTAATTATTTCTTTTTTAAAAAGCGGGTACAGAGTGTTACCAGGGTGCCAAATAAACTAAAGAATTTAACAAAACAAAACATTTTCTTCTTTGGAAGTTTTCATATAGAGCAACGTAAGTGTCAATCATTTCTCCATTTGTATTTTCCCCCCTTAAGATACCGGTATAACAGGAGATAATTTGATTCTCAATTGAAAGTAGAGATAGGAGAGGTGATGTTTTCTGTTTGGATTGGAACAAAAACTTGCTGGTTGCCAGTCTTCGAGAATGATTCCCGGTAACCGGGCATGTTACATTATGTAGTCCGATATTTGCCGTCACGACCCTGGGCTGCTATGCAAAGGGCCTTGTAATTCTCCCAGTTTCTGATGTAGTTAGTGAATCAGAAGTCTCAAGTAGCAACACAGAGCTCAGTATCCCTAATATTGTTATGAAAGAATTTGGTTTCAGGGTAAAAATATGGTTTTCTAGATGGTTTCCTAGTTTTCTGAGAGATTCAAATTCTCATGTGCAATGCCTGAAAAGAATGGAAAAAAGAAAAACAATTGGGATTTAGTTCCAGTTTAGTTAGATAGCTTACCTTTCCTAGTTTCCTTACCATGAAAGTGAGTTGCCTCTCTGACTTCCCCTATTAGGACTGAAGACAAATCTGACATGCCTGATGTGCTCAGTGTTCAGAGAAGGGGCGATGTCAGCGTGGTGTGTGTGGATAGGTAGCTTCTTTAAAAAAAAAATAATAATAATTTCACCACTCTGTGAAAAGAGAAAGTTCCTGAAAGATAATTTCACATCGGAATGATCCCAGCTGTTCTTTTCAGTGATTTGTCTTTGATGGTTGTCTTTTAAAATGAGTTAAAATTACATAGTAAGCAGCAGTTGTTTTGTTCACCTGAAAAGTTTGTCAACAATGTGTGTACCATTCTTCTGACGGTTAATCTTCCTTCCTGCTGGCTTTGATGTTTTCTCAATTTCAAACTTTAGTGTCTGTTATATTATCTCGCAAAATATTTGGAATTCTACAGGAAGGCACTGTTGGAAACAGTTTCCTCTGTGTGAAAAATCTAAAGACCTGCTAAAATAAATCATGGCCTAGATAGGCCAGGCCTTGTAAATTATTGCCAAACACTTGTCCGTGACTTAGTTATTCATTCTGTAAATATTTATTAAGTACCTTCTGTGGCTTATGCACAGGGTGGGGGGCACCACCAGTAATAAAGCCCCTTTGGTCCCTACCCTCATGGGACTGCTGACATAGCAGGGAGGACTATCCCCTTTTCTTCATACACTTACTCCTTGAAGAGGCAAGTTTTTTCCCCCTACTCACTTAATGAGAATCACAATTAAAAATAATTTTATGGCTTCTGGAAAAGTCGGTGAGTTGCAACTAGCTACTTCTGAATCTCAGTTATGGGCTTTTTTTCATCATTCTAGTACACATTCAACATTCCTTCAGGCCAGTATTGAAAATCTTAATAAAAATTATATCAGAAAAGAACTTTGGAATCAGCTGGTTGGCTTGATGGTGCCCTAATTGGATTCAGAGGCGTTCCGTGTGGTGTTATACCCAAGTCTTGCTGGTACAACTCGTTCTCTGGAACGCTTGCTTGACACACATGTCATTTTCAAGAAAGAAACCAAAATAGAACATTTTGTTAAGTGGGACATGTTTAGTGACTATATTGGAGGGAAAAAAATTAAAGTTAATCCTAAAGGCATCATTACTGTAAAATTATTTTTTTAAAAAACCACTAATAGAATTCTGCCTCTCTCTCTCTCTCTCTCTGTCTGTCTCCATCTCTAGAGAATTAGGTATACAAACTAAGGAATGTTCATCCTTTGCTTTTCAGTGACTTTTAAATGGTTTCCAGCTTAATTGAGACAGGGTGTTTCTACCTTTTAAGCAATGTTATGAAACTGGACTAAATCTCTGTAACGCACAGTTTTATCCTGAATTTTAACTCAGAACTTGGAGACCATTTCATGCTATGCCTGTAGCCACCGCATCGCCTGTGCGCTCGGTACCTGCCATTTTTCTACATTGGAATGGATGGTCGCCAGGATAATGTCAGCCCGCATCATAGACCATAAGTCTCCTTAAGGGCAGAGATCCATTGCATTTTTGCTCACTGTCATAGCGCCAGTGCATTACTTTGTCTATAATAGTTACTCAAGAAATTAATTATGGATGGATGACTCCATTCCACAGGAAGCAGTGTTTCCCACATCCTCATCTTTCGGTGGACTTCTCCGTCCTCCTCTTTCTCATTGTGTCTGAAACCTGCCTCTCCTTGGCAGCTCTCCCCTGTCGGAAGAGGCTCAGTTTTCCTTCACCCCTTGCTGTTGACCTTCAATCCACTCCCGATCACCATTCCTGCCTGTTTTGCTTCCAGTATTGTATGGATTCGTATTTGAAATACGTGCCACCCTGCTGAGCTTCTCTTACCATCTCTTTGCCGCTGTCGTTTCCTGATTTCCTGGTCACTTCCTCATATGCACCACATTAGGTTCAGGCTCTGCTGCTCCACCCAAGCCTGTGGTTATCCTGAGGGCATTCAGTTCCCACAGGCTAGTCCGTTCTCTCTTGGATCTTCACTTTCTCCCTCCCTCCAGGCTCTTTCATCTCAGCCCATAAACGTGCCTGAGCATCTCCCCACACCTCGTGAACGTAAAACAAATCAACTAAACTTCTCCCTTTACCTGCTGATTCCTAGTACGAAAGAAGTCCCAGGTTCTTGGAATTTAACAGAACATTTTCTTACTGCTCTGGAAGTTTTCTTACAGAGCAAGATAAATGTCAAGCATTTCTCCATGTGTGTTTTCCCCCCTTAAGATACCGGTATAACAGGAGATATTTCATTCTCAGTTGAAAGTAGAGATAGGAGAGGTGATGTTCTCTGTTTGGATTGGAACAAAAACTTGCTGGTTGCCAGTCTTCGAGAATGATTCCTGGTAACCAGGCATGTTACATTATGTAGTCAGATATTTGCCGTCACGACCCTGGGCTGCTATGCAAAGGGCCTTGTAATTCTCCCAGTTTCTGATATAGTTAGTGAATCAAAAGTCTAAAGTAGCAACACAGAGCTCACTCAGTATCCCTAATATTGTTATGAAAGAATTTGGTTTCAGGTTAAAAATACGGTTTCATGGTTTTCTAGATGGTTTCCTAGTATTCTGAGAGTTTCAGATTCTCATGTGTAATGCTTGAAAAGAATGGATAAAACGAAAACGATTGGGATTTAGTTCCAATTTACTTAGATGATTTACCTTTCCGAGTAAAGGCTACTACCTCAATGTAATCAACCTCTAAGAGGTAAACTTAACTGCGCTTTGGTTTGAAAGACCACCCCAAATAACTTCTTTAACTTCAACTCTGATTTCTTGCTGATATGCCAGTACTGTATTTCTGATTGTCTGCTGACATCTTCCTCTGAATGTTCATAGCGCCTGAGCTCAAGCCATAGATCTTGTCTCCAAGTCTCCATCTCCTCTTTATATCCCACCACGTCCTCGGAGAGGTTCTGGCCATGAGTCACCTGTGCCTTCTCCAGGCAGCTTCTCAGCCTCCTTACTTCCTCCTCAGTATCTCTTGGAGCCATTCATCATTTCCAGTCCATTTTCTCTCTTCCTGTCCAAGTTCAGATGCCTGGGTTGTTACAGTCACCTCTTAACTGAATGACAGGGATATAAACCTGAGTGCCTTGGGGACTCTGTATGACTAATTGACATAAATTCTACCAGCTTTCTGCCTTCCACTGTATGAGCCTATGGCTTGTATCTCCTAGTGTCCTGAGTTCCGCCTTGCGGGGATAGTCCAGAGTTTTACATGTGGCCCCCAGGCTCTTCACAGAACTCGGTGTGACTGCCAGGGGACTGCAAAGAGAGTTAGTCATGTTATATGTAGACTCTCATGGATCTTTTGACCCAAAGATATTGGTCCAGATTTAATGTGTTATTTTAATAATACTTCTGTTACATTCATCCTCTATGGGAAATTTTTCGTAATTTTGTTGGGGGCAGAATGTAACCATTCACTTCAAAATCGTGAAATTTCATTAGATTTTAAAAAATTTTTTACTGACTTTAGCATATATTTTATTTATTTATTTTTATTTTTTGGCCGTACCATGCAGCATGTGAGATCTTAGTACCCGGACCAGGGATCGAACCCGCTCCCCCTGCAGTGGAAGCGCCGAGTCTTAACCACTGGACCACCAGGGAAGCCCCGAATTTCATTATATTTTATTTTACAATTTATATCTAAGGTCTGCCAGCTTCTCTCCTGAAGTTTCATCCCCATGTACACGCTTAGCATGAACTGAGTGGTCCCCATCTTCACATAGAGGTGCCATTTCTCTCTCACTTGGTATTTTGTCCACTGGAGACGTGTCAACTTTTTCTTCCTTTCCACAAACACAGCACACCCTCCATACAACATGACCTGCTCCCCACCCCAGACTCTGAGGGTTGTTGGCTCAGGAAGGGAAGGAAGGTAGGAAGTTGGTTTGTTCCTTTCTTGTGTCTCTGTAGCACACTTCTTGCTATTCCTAAACACAGCCATCATATCTCTTCCTAGAACACTTTGCTTATAGCAATAACAGTGATATATGAAACTTAAAATGCTTTTGTTTATATTAAAATTGATTTTCCATTTGCAAAGTGACCCTTTTCCCATTCAATCAGAGTTTCTTCAAACCCTAAATACAAGTGACATTATTTAATCTGTTAAATATCCTGTAGCAAGTCTAGGGCATATTGTTCATGTCAGTGCACCAGGATGTCACACAGCTGCACAAACATGCTCCTTCTGCAGGTCTATCGTCCACAAGTTTAAACGCTGAAATTCTCTGTCAGTGTTTGCAAGACAGATGGAAGTCTTTAGTAGCCTTTCCCTTTGGGGGTTTAAAAATAATGGCTGCCTCTGTTAGAAAAACAAGTCAAAAAACGGATGGTATCAAATTTCTAAAATTAATACTATGTGAAATAAGGGTTCTGTGCAATCAAATGACTATAGTCGATATAAGCGATGAGGACACACTGCCTGCAACCAGCATGAAGTTAACTGTGGTGACAGTGGGCATTGTTTTGGAGAGTAAAACAGTATCTGCCCTATCTCGTTGGGTTAGTCCAGAGAAGCAGTTGGGCATAGAATTGAATTATTATTCATTAGGCTTTATGTCTCGCCTTCTCTTAAAATATAGCCCAATTCCCACCCACAGTCCCCTGACCCATCTTGTGCAAGGGATACTCAGGAGGCAAGCTACCTGAGTTTAAATCCCTCTGACCAGCTGTGTGACCTTGGGTAAATTGCTTGGTCTCTCTGGACTTCAACTTCCTCACCTATAAAATGGAAATCCTAATAGCACCTGTTTTATAGGGTTGTGGTGACAACAAGGCGATAGTCATGAAGCACTTAGAACAGGTCCTAATGTGATGTAGGACTATACCAGTCGTATTGAGCCTAGTGATCATTTAACTTAGTCTTAGAATTTCCGCAGTGAAATATTGGGGTCCTTGCTCACGGTCACAGGGCCAGTTAAGTAGCAGAGTTGGGTCTGTGACTCTGTTCTCTTCTTGGCTTTACAGTTAACCATCCCAACTGGATGGTCAAAACCCAGAACATTTACTGAGATTTATTGCCTGTCCTAATTGTGTGACATCTTCTTTGCTTTTTGCTCTGCAGAGCCTTACTGCTCTTTTAGAGGTACTAGGAGGTGCCGCTGGTTCATCAGGAGTTTAACTATCATATTCCAATGAGGACAGCCTGAGAGAATGGGGAGAAAAAACGCTGATCAGGAGTCAGATGACCTAGACGATGTCTCTGCCACTAGTTAATTATTCGAAAAGCCACATAGCCTTCTTGGGTCTCAGTGTCCTCATATATAGGGCTTTAATATAGAGAGAGTAATGTAGAACTCCTGTGATAAACAGAGTTGTTCCTGTAATGGATAATGTTATACTCAGTGTTTCTCTGAACCGCATTGCTCAGACTGCTGCCTGCTCTAATGTACAGAATAAGACTAAACATAAAGCTGTCATTATTTACAGAAAATAAACTGCTTCAACATCATTAAGCTTGCTGAGGTGAGCTTCTAATTTAGCATGGCTTCAGGGCAACCTCAAAAAATGGTGGAAAGGTAGATGAGCTTTCTCAGAAATCTAGTAAGGGGAAGGAGATATTATTTACGTGTTCTAGGTAAAGAAAATGGAAGTGATATCCTTTGTAAAAGCAAGAGCTGTGAAGAAGCTCATCATGTTCAAGTACTCTCCCATCTGAGGTCTTGCTGAGATAGATGGCATATTTTTCATTTTGTTCCCAGGTAGCTTTGCTTTGAAATGCTCGTGTAATTTAGACGAGTCTCAGACACAATGTTCGGTGAAGGAAGACAGACACAAAAGAGTATGTTGCATAATTGCGCTAAGTTGAAGTTCAAGAACAGGTAAAACAAATGAGTGGTGACGGAAGTCAAAACGGTGGTTATTTGGGGGCATGGATGGAGAGGATGGTATTGACTGGGAAGGAACACAAGCAGGTTTTCTTGGAAATGACCTAGACCTTCATCTGGATGGTGGTTGCATGTACAAGATCATTTGCTTGCTGTATGCATGTTATACCTCAAACATAATTTTGAAAAATCTTCATAGTATTAATCTCAGTGACAGTGGGAAATACTGATTTCATCCCAAGTCCCTTTAGCTAACTTTATCATTTCTTTCACGTGATTTCATTTCATTCCACTTTCCAGTGACAGTGGAATGGAAATAGGCAACTTAATGGCAAATTATAGTCTAGTATATAATTAATTAACTAGTGAACAAATATTAGTCTTCCTCCAGAGAAACTAAAATTCCTTCATTTTACTCTATTGCGGCAACGTTTTTCACATTCTATTCTTTTTTTTTCTAATAAAAAATTGATTTTTGAGGTCTAGTCTCAATCGATTAAAGTAAGGTCAGGTGCAGAAGGGAGCCACCTAGTCAATTACAATCCAGTTTCACATGAGCCTCTTGACCTCTGTGCTTCTCACATACCTGGAAACGCTTGTGAAATTAACAACAACAACAAAAGTCAAAAATATCTACAGATTTACTGCTGGTGACAAGTATGATGTGACCAAGAAAGTCTGTAAGTGATGCATGTAGAAGGGCAATTGGACATATTTTTCTTTGAATTTAATTTCTTGTTTACATTCTGTTCTTTTTACTCTTGCTGCATTTCAAAAGAGGGTGGCTAAACAATTTAAAATATATTTTTAGCCATGACTATTACCTTAATGCTGATTATTTTTAAAAGGAACTATCAGCAGGTGAAAAGCAGTTTTCTTCTGTGTCATCTAAGATCTAACTCTAAAATTGTATTTTTCTCTTTTTTTTTTTTTTTTTTTTTTTTGGGGTATGCGGGCCTCTCACTGTTGTGGCCTCTCCCGTAGCGGAGCACAGGCTCTGGACATGCAGGCTCAGCGGCCATGGCTCACGGGCCCAGCCGCTCCGCGGCATGTGGGATCTTCCCGGACCTGGGCACGAACCCGTGTCCCCTGCATCGGCAGGCGGACCCTCAACCACTGTGCCACCAGGGAAGCCCTTTCTCAGATTTTTATCTAGTGTATAACATTGATATATAGAAAGTTCAAAAATTCTCTAGATCCTTTTTAAAAGTTTCACATTTAACTATTTCACACGTTCAAAGATAGGACTTTATAAATTTGTTTTTATTTTTTTCTATAAATATGTCTCATGTGTCTCTTATGAGCACAGCACTGAGATAATGAGAACATTTTTATTGGCATTACTTTAAAAGATCAGCCGTCCTTAATTTGTTCACTTTCGAGGCATTCCCTCCTTGATTTCCACCAGAAAGGCTACTCATCTTGGCCGTCCCAGTTCAGGTCTCCCCATTCCCTGTGAAATAGTCCCAAGCCACACCAGCCAGAGTTCACTGTTCTCTCTGCTTTTGCCTTTATTCCAGCACCTCCCCAGTTGGCTGGCATCATTGACCACTGATCATGTCTGCTTCCCCCACCTTACCGCGAACTCTGTAAGAGGAGGAATCCTGTCTTACAGTTTGCCGACTTAAAGCAGCCCTTGCGCTATGGTGGTTAAGAGGGCCAGCTCAGGAGGCAGACAGACCTGACTTCTGATCCAAGCTCTCTGCCGCCTGCTCGGTGTGTCACTTGAGGAAGATACCTATTTATTCATTATCTAGTCATATATTTAGTTGATAAATATTTATTTAACTTTCTCTATTATGTATATAAACACACACACACACACACACACACACACACACACACGATGTCCCAGATACTGAATTAGATGCTTAGTCTCTGTGTATCTGAGTTTCCTCATCTCAAAAATGGGACCAATAATGGAACTTATCTCAGAGCTGTTGTAAGAATTAGCATGAGCTAATGCAGGTAAAGTCCTTAACACAGTGCCTGGCACACAGTAAATACTCAATAAATAATAGTGATTATTAATTCTGCTCTTAATAAAGTGCTTGTGAATTTCCACTTTCAGGAAAGAATGAAACCCAGGATGGGTCAGTGACTAGTCTTTGGTTGGGTCTGCTCATCAAACCTCTCACACCAGTGTGAGCAGTGGGATTTCTGTTCTGGAATTATACCACTCTTCTCCCATGCCCATGAGTTCAGGGAAAAAAATGGATAAGCTAGAAAAGCTATCCTCCATTGTCATGAAATAAATTTCAGTCTTTTAAATTTACTTTTGGTTCCCAAATAGAAGTTCATTGTTGAAAATAATTGAGCTTCAGTGATTTAAAAATAAAGTACAAGTAACTTAAAACATTTTTATTCCCAGATTTGTCGTTCTTTGTTAGCAGTGCATGCTACTAGCACTGCACACACGCATGCGTTGGGGATTGCCTCTGTCTGTGTGGTTCCACAGTAACTGTGATCAGTAGTAACTGGGCCCATTGTCTACTCTTTTGCAAGATATTAGACACCACTTACCTTATTGGGATCCATCCATCACGTAATACAAAGTGTTGAAACAGCAATTTGATGACCTGTAAATATTCTCTTAGTGATAAAATACTGGGAGTTGAAAGTATTAATAAAGGGAGATTTTGGAGAGAAAAATAGGCAATTCTAAAACATATTACTTCCTAAAACTTAGAGTAGAAATCTTTACTGTTGATAAATGACGCCACCATCGAGGTCTCTCTACAACTGATATCCTGTCCCCTAGGAATCCCCTAAGTCCTCATCCTCTCCTTGCTAGTTAATCCACATTTTAAAAAATGAACCCCTTATTTTAGAATAGTTCTAGATGTGCAGAAGAATTGCAAAGAAAGTACAGAGAGTTCTCATATACCTCCAGCTTAGTGTCTCCTGCTGTTCATCTCTTAAATGAGTAGAATACATTTGTTACAACCAAGGAAGGAGTTTTGGTGCATTATTATTGACTAAACCCCACAGTTTGTTAGGATTTCACTAGTTTTTCCCTAAGATCCTTTTTGTTGTTGTTATTCCAGGCTTCCATCCAGGATACCACTTTACATCTGTTCAGAATGTCTCCTTAGCCTCCTCTGGTCTGGGACAATTTCTCAGACTTCCCTTGTTTTAATGACCTTGAGGTGTATTTATTGGTCAGGTATTTTGTAACTGTCCCTCAGTTTGGTTTGTCTAATGCTTTTCTTATGGTTACAATGGGGTTATAGGTTTCAACATCTGATTCTCATCCATCATATCAAGGGTTCATGCTCTCAACATGACTTATCACCGATCAAGTTAACATCCATCATTTGGTTGAGTTAATGTTTATCAGGTTTCTCCACTGTGAGGTCCCTCTTTTTCCCTACCTTTCCATCCCGAAGTCTTTTTTTTTTTTTAATTATATATATTTATTTTTGGCCGCACTGCGCGGCCTGTGGGATTTTAGTTCCCTGGCCAGGGATCGAACCCAGGCCCTCGGCAGTGAAAGCGTGGAGTCCCAACCGAAGTTCCCTATACCGAAGTCTTTCGAAGGAAGTCACCATGTATAGCCCACATTTCAGGGGTGGGGAGTTGGGATCCACCTTCTTGAGAGTGGAGTATTTATATAAATTAATGGCGATTCTTCTGTACAGACTTTTCTGTTATCCCACATTTATTTATTTATTCAGTATTTATTCAGTATGGACTCACAGATATACTTTGAATTATTATCTAATACTGCACTGTTTATTTTATTGCTCAAGTTGTTCCATCTTTGGCCTGTGGGGCTCTCTTATTGGCTCCTGTGTGACTTTGACATTCTCTCATCAGAATGTTTTTTGAGTGCTTGTTTACTTTCTGGCCCTATAAGATGCTCCAAGCTCATCTAGTATTTTCCTTGCTCCAACCCTAGAAGCAGCCATTTCTGGAAAAAGGTCTGATTCCTTTTACTGGAGAGTGCTATTAGAAACCAAGACCTGAGTGCTCCCTGGGGTGTCATTGCTTCTAGCCCCTCAGAATGAATAGGAAATACATGTGTATACTGAGCCACGTATATACACATACCTATTACCTATCTGTCATCTATCTCCTTCTTTCTCTCTCTCTTGCCAAAACAGGAGTTCATACTGATGCCTCCAACTCTAATTCAGTGCCACATGGATCACTCTAGCTTCCCCCTTGCTTATCTGTAACCTTCCTTTCCAAGACTGACAAATCTGGCTCCTAACATCCACCATCTATTTGTTCCATCCAGTTTACAAGTATACCAGTTTCAGAATTAACTCCTAACGCCATGTAATGCCACACACTTTTATTCTTCTGTCCCTTTTCACTTCCCTTCCACTGGTCATTCATCCTACTCCCAAAAGGAAGAGATTTGATCCAACCCAGTGTAAATGCTGATTAGCAAGAGAGGAAGGATCTCCTCTAGACAACTCAAGACAAGGATAGCCACTTGGCTTCCCTAATCCAATCTCGTCTGCGACGACTCATAGCATCCATTCCCTCTGACCTTGTTGTCTACTTGGTTCTGTGCTCAGAACTGGATGTATGCCCCTGTCTGACAGCTGTTTTCTAAGTCACTGTTTTGTGAGAGAGAGGCCTCATGTAGGGGTAGGAAATAAAGTTAAATCTTCCCTAAGTGCAGCCCTAATGTTTCTTTGCCATGTGTTCTGTGGCCTTTAAAGAGGAAGGTGACAGAATTATAGTGGAAACAAAAAAACTGTAATAGAAATAAAATATATATATAGTGATATTATTACATAAGCATAATAACTTACAAAGGCACAAAGAAAATAGCCTAGAAGCCATATATTAAGGAAATAAACTTTGGTTTGCTTGTTTTCTTACTTCTTTCAGTACTTGATTTTTAAAAAAATAAATTTATTTAGTTTTGGCTACGTTGGGTCTTCATTGCTGCACGTGGGCTTTCTCTAGTTGCAGCAAGCGGGGGCTGCTCTTCATTGCGGTGTGTAGTGGGATAACTGAGGACATGGAAAGGAGACGTGACCCATGAGCCCCCCCCCAGCAAACTGGGGGCTGGCGAATAAGCCAGAACTGCAAAAGTCCTGATTGCTTTGAGCCCCCCCGGCAAACCGGGGGCATGCGAATAAGCCAGAGTTGTGAACAGTTCTGAATGCTTCGAGCACCCCCCCGGCAAACCGGGGGCCTGCAAAAGAAGCATTGAGTGCTTTGGGCACTGATCCATGAGATGTCCTCAGTATAAACAGAGCGGTGGGAACGCAAGGAGATGTCCTTATGCTAGTTCAGTATAATCAAAATAATGGTGGGAACTTTGTGCTGTTTTTGCGCTCAAGGACGAAGCACGGCAGGTGCTCACGAAAGCCAATTATTGCGTGTATAACTAATAAAAACATAGGTTGCTGCTTTGGCACTTCTGAAATGTTAAGAAAACAAGTCTTAAAGTGTAAACCTAGATAATGCTTTAATAAAAGTTACCACAGCAAGACAGACGGCGCTGTTTTGCCTGAGCGAGCGGCAGCCCTCTACTGCTGTGCTTTGGCACAATTCATCTCGTGTGATGAGCTTACTTTCGGCCCTGTCATAAGAAACTACAACAGCGGTGTGCAGGCTTCTCATTGTGGCTTTTCTTGTTGCAAAGCATGGGCTCTAGGCGCATGGGCTTCAGTAGTTGTGGCATGCATGCCCAGTAGTTGTGGCTCGCGGCCTGTAGAGTGCAGGCTCAGTAGTTGTGGCACATGGGCGTAGTTGCTCCGCGGCATGTGGGATCTTCCCAGGCCAGGGCTCGAACCCGTGTCCCCTGCAATGGCAGGCGGATTCTTAACCACTTCGCCACCAGGGCAGTCCCTAAGTTCTTGATTTTTAAATGTCAGATGTTTTTGTACAATGCCCTTTTAATAGGTACATTCTTTGGTCCAATAAAATCACTATGAGTAGTATTGTAAGCATATACTTAGTACAGCAGAGTATTATCAACACTTTTTTTTAACCACATATGAGTTCGCTTTGTTTTTGTTAATACTGGGCTTCAAAAATGTATTCTCATTAACCTTCAGACATGTAAGGATAGGGAATTCCCTTGTGGCACAGTGGTTAAGAATCCACCTGCCAATGCAGGGAACTCGGGTTCGAGCCCTGGTCCGGGAAGATCCCACATGCCGCGGAGCAGCTAAGCCCGTGCGCCACAACTACTGAGCCTGCATTCTAGAGCCCGCAAGCCACAACTAGTGAAGCCTGTGTACGTAGAGCCCGTGCTTTGTAACAAGAGAAGCCACTGCCACGAGAAACCCGTGCACCGCAACAAAGAGTAGCCCCCGTCGCTGCAACTAGAGAATGCCCGCGTGCAGCAATGAAGACCCAACGCAGCCAAAAAAATTTAAAAATTAAAAGAAAAAAAAGATATGTAAGGATATTTAGAGGACAGTTGAGGCCATCTTTGCCACCGTTTTTTCTCAGAGTGGCTATCACTTTCTTTAGAATGAGTACTGGGAATTCTTTTATTGAGGTTCTTTTCTAAATAATCTTTCACCTACGAAATTTGTGAGGTGGAATGCTCTGCCACATTTGTCTCACTTTCTCAGTGACTGAAATAATTGTGTGGAGAAGAACCAAAAATGAATATCTAGACTATTAGAGAACTATTGAACATTATAAAAATACTACAAACTTGTATTAAATAGGATTAATTTTTCTAAGAATTCTTGTCATTCAGTTCTCAGATCTCAAAGAAAAGACTCTCCAAGTCTATAATTTAATTTATATGATAATTATCTAGCTTCATTTATTTTTGGCTTCTGTGGTCACAGTAGCGCTGGGATTGTCTAATTGATAAATTTCCGTTTAAATGAAAAGTAAAATCTTCATGTATTTTCTGGATCTTACTGGTTGGTGGTGCAGGGAAATCCTGTTAGGAATGAGCTTACTTTGGTGGGAAGAGAGACTGAGCTGTGTCATTTAAAATGTCTACATTTGAACAGGTAATGACTGTTTTTAAAAATATTTAAATAATATTTACTTGGCTCAATATTCTGTGATAACCTAAGTGGGAAAAGAATTTGAAAAAGAATGGATACTTGTATGGGTATAACTGAATCACCTTGCTGTACACCTGTAACTAACACATCATTGTTAATCAAGTATACTCCAATATAAAATTAAAAGTAAAGGAACTTATTTACAAAAACAGAAGTAGAGTCACAGATGTAGAAAACAAACTTATGGTTACCAGGAGATAAGGATAGGGGGATAAACTGGGAGATTTGGATTGATTTATACACACTGTATAAAATAGATAACTAATAAGGCCCTACTGTATAGCACAGGGAACTCTACTCAATACTCTGTAATGGCCTATATGGGAAAAGAATCTAAAAAAGAGTGGATATATGTGTATGTATAACTGCTTCACTTTGCTGTACAGCAGAAACGAATACAATATTGTAAATCAACTATACTCAAATAAAAATTTTTTAAAAATAATTAAAAGTAGGGGCTTCCCTGGTGGCACAGTGGTTAGGAATCTGCCTGCCAATACAGGGGACACGGGTTCGAGCCCTGGTCTGGGAAGATCCCACATGCCGCAGAGCAACTAGGCCCGTGTGCCACAACTGCTGAGCCTGCACTCTAGAGCCCACAAGCCACCACTGCTGAGGCCCATGTGCCTAGAGCCCATGCTCTGCAACAAGAGGAGCCACAGCAATGAGAAGCTCACGCACCACAACGAAGAGTAGCCCCCACTCACCACAACTAGAGAAAGCCTGCACTCAGCAACGAAGCCCCAATGCAGCCAAAAATAAATGAATAAAATAATTTTTAAAAAAATTAAAAATAAATAAAATTTATTAATCTCCTCCTCAAGAAGATTTTAAATTAATTAATTAATTAAGTAAATATTTTTAAACGTTGATTTCCAGTGTGAAAAAGAAAGTCCTGCTGAATGACAGGTCACTCTTCATAACATGTAAGTGGATCAAAGTAAACATGTAAAACAGGAAAACCAGGGATTTCTCTCGTGGTCCAGTGGTTAAGACTCCGTGCTTCCACTTCAGGGAGCACAGGTTTGATCCTGGATTGGGGAACTAAGATCCTGCAGGCCGAGTGGCGCGGCCAAATAATAATAATAAGAAATAAAAAGATGGATGTTAAAAAAAATAAAAATAAAACAGGGAAATCAGACTTTCATCTGGGCTTTACCTGGCAATTCTTATCTGTGTGTAAATGCCAAATTCACTAGATTTGGTGTGAAAAAATGTTTCAAAAATTTCAAAGTGACTTTAATGGTAAATTGGTCCAAAAGAAAAATAAAAGAATTATCAATGGTCCTGGCAGTATCCTAGGTGTTTGAAGGAAAGAAGGGAGTAAATATTCTGTTTATACTACTACAAATCAGGTGGCAGTCCCCTTCATGTTCATGATTTACAAGAAGTACAATGGCCTTGTGGCCAACGGTGCCGACGTATGGTTCCTAATTGCAAGTGTGGTTTACTGTAATAGCCCAATAATTACAAAATTATAGGTGGATTCATTCAATCAGGAAAAAGGTATGTGTTTGCGTGTTCTGCTGTGGTCATTGGCACTGGCCCAGGCCCCTTCTGGGGGAGAGATAAAGACTAAAACTGTAAATGCCAAATAAAGAAAGGTATGACAGTTAATGTCTTATGTAGCTATGAATTTAACATGAAGGCTTTCATTTTGCAACTACCTCATTCAGTCTCCCCATCTGTCACCTTCTGTCACCTAAGGAATATTTAATTTTTGTTTTCATTTGTTTTTGTCTTCAGGAGAAAAAATAGACTATTCCTTAGTGGTTCAGATCAAAAGCAGAATTTTGATGGAGTGTCAGGGAACCGGATATGTGGGTTGAGAGAAAATGAGAACTAAATGTGTGTCTAGCCACGGAGGTGAATTTGAGATGGTAACTTTAGTTCCCATGTTTGTAATAGTCAGTCCTTCTATATTTCACAGCATTTAAATTGTTCAAAATTGAACCTTCAGCGTAAAGTCTCAGTGGAGAAGAAATACCATATGGTCAGTTTCTCCCTGGGTTTGCCCCTAGTTTAAGGAAGGCAGTTGGACAGGAGTGGAAGTAAAGTAAATAAGGATTTTACTTTTTAACTCTGGCTTAGCTTCCAAATTAGTCCTTCCCATATCTCTGCCTGCTGCACTGTGGCCAACGTGGCTGGGGTAAAGTAGGGTTAGGAACCATTTACAGAAGAATCAGTCACTGCCGAACTTGCATTTCTGCCTGAAATTAGAGTTGACTTTATGAGTGGGAAGAACAGGATTTATCATTCTTGTTTGGAAGGAGAACTTATAAGGATTAAGGTATTGGCATTGTACTGACTTTCCTTTTTCATTCAATTTAAGATTATCCTGGTTCTTGATATGTCAAGTGATTTTTGATTGAAACTTGAAACATTTTTGTATTATATTATGAGACTGTAAATGTTATGGAAACCTTTTGTTTTAACTGGCTTTAACACCTCTCCAGCAAGGGAAGCGAGGGGTGCCACCTCATTACTGCCAGGTGGAGGTGAACACCCAGGTTCTCCCTTCATCCTCTGTTGTTATCTGGCGGCAGATATGGGGGGAAGGGTCTTCATTACTCTTGGACACGGTTCAATTTCCAGATCGCCACGTGGTCTCTGCTGACACCATAGTGGGTGGGGGTGGTCTTGTTCCCACTGAGCAGTGGTTTGGTGTGACCCCAATACTGGCGGGGAAGGCGAATAAGAGATACCTCATTACTGGGTATGGGTGGAAGACCAGGTTCCCACATGGTCTCCACTGACAATGTAGAGGATGCTTCATTAACAGCTGGTGCACAGGAAGGTCCTGGTTCCCTACTTGGTCCTCTCTGACACCACTCTGATAGGGGTTTTGGGGCTCCTCATTAGAGGGTAGAAGTCTACTCTACCCACTCAGCCTTTCTTGGCTTGGATGGTCATAGTTTCTTCTGTGGTGTTTGGCTGGAGTGGAGCAGTTATTGTCTAAAAGTTTTCTGTCTTGCTAGGCTGTCCCTTTCCTGCTCCTTTGGCTAGAGAGAGCAGGCTTTTGTAAGTTTTTTTTGGTCTGTCCCCATTGGTGTTTTCAGGTTCAGCTGCCAGTCTGGAATACATGAGACTAAAGGAAAACCCAGGGATCTTACCTCCATGTTGTTTCTTAGGTCCTGAGGTCCCAAGCTGGCCTACTTTCTTTTCACCTTATATAGTCTTTTCATGTTTCTTTTATATATAGCATTCAGGGTTTTTTTTAGTTGTATGTAGCAGGAGAAGTAGGAAAAAGTAAGTTTACTCCATTTTCCTAGAAGCAGAGGTTCTTGCCATTCAATTTTTGTTTTATTTTTCTCAATATTTTATTGTGAAAGTTTTGGAGATGGAAGAATTATGCAACTAATGACCACACACCCACCACCTAGATTCAACACTTAACATTTTGCTATATTTTATTATATTGTAGATTTATCCATCTCCATTCCATCTATCCATCAATTTATTATTTTTGATGGACATCAGTACACTTTATCCCTAAACACATCAGCATGCATGCCATTAATTGGACTTCACTACTTATTTGTGGTTTTTTTAATGGTAGGTTTTACAAAAAGAAAAATGTACAATATCATAAATACCATTTGATGCATTTTGTATAATCCATCCTTTATTGAGATAATTTCCATCACCCCAGGAAAATCCCTCAAGCCTCTTCTCAATTAATTCCCACATCCATTTCACTCCAAGAAGCAACTACTGTTCTGGTTTTCTTTCTTTCTTCTTTTTTCTGTTTTCCCATAAATTCATTTTGCCTTTTTTAGAACTTCATATACATAGAACCACACAGTATGTACTCTTTTGTGTGTTGCTGTTTTTTGCCAGTACAATGTTTTTGAGATACATTCACATTGTTTGTAGGTATCAATGGCTCCTTTTCTTTAAATTGCTGAGTGCTACTTCACTGCATGAAAAATACCATAGTTATCCATTCTTTAGTTGCTTCCCGTTTTTTGCCACTGAAATTTAATCTTTGGGGTAATATAAGTTATCAGCATCTTCTTTCTGTTATGAACATAGTGTAAGGCAACTTAAGGTTTGGGGCCTTTCTTCTGATTGATGAAATGATTGAGGCACATAAAGATATGTTCTGTTACCTACGACATCCATATTTTCCATGTATTTTTTGTCATTTGTGATAGTTATCAGTTTATTTGAAGCTAGAAACTTTTTTGTAACAAGCAAAAGATAGTTTTAGTATAGTAAAATTTAGAATTTAGCTTCTTGGCACTAAATTTTATTTTGTGAAGGAAAAAAACCTGGTTTTAACTACACCATAACTGTCATTTTCATTACTGAGAATGCCAAACTAGTCTCTGGAGGAACATCCTGTTTCACTTAGAATACTCTATTTCTGCACAAAATATTGATGTAGTTGTTGCAGATGGGTTCAGCTGTTTCGCAGACCCTTATTTATCTGGCCTTACCTTTTATGTAGGTCTCTTATTTCTGTTCTGTTTCCTCAAAATGATTATCTAAGGGGACTGTAATTTCTGAATGATTGATTTATTGATTGATATTAGAGGAGTTCTACTGGCAGGGAAATGGGGCAGAATAAACTTTATGTGAGATTCCAATTAAAGTGGGCATGTTTACTTTGAACAGTGCAAGAAGACATAGATGATGTTGTTTCAAACTTTTATTACAGCTTTTCTCTGACTTGACTTTCTTTATACAGTTGACGGACTGGACAAAGCTTCTATAGCAAACTCAGATGGCCCAACAGCAGGCTCCCAAACACCTCCCTTCAAGAGAAAGGGGAAACTCTCCACCATTGGTAAAATCTTTAAGCCTTGGAAATGGAGGAAAAAGAAGACCAGTGACAAATTTAGAGAGACATCAGCAGGTAGGAACATCATAATTTTGTTAGAAGATAAATTGTTAAATTTGCCAAAAGGTAAAAAATTATATCTTGCAGCGTTTTTTTTTTTTTCAGGGAAAAAAATTAATCTATATTTGAAATGAAATTATTTCATTTAAGGGTGAAACAACTTAGGGTTCTGATCTGCCTTCTTTTTCTACTCACTTTGGCTTTCTAACATAGTCTTGTTTTTAAATATGCACTTGTAAATTCATATAAAAAATTAATGTGTAAGGAGAGGGAGGTGAAATGGAAAATTAGAAGTGGAAATGTTATTTGTCATTATTGTAGCTGGAAGTATCCATTTATACACACACATACGAACACTATTATCTATCTGTCTACTTAGTTCCAGTAACACGATCCTATTTGTCAATGAAGAATTTTTAAAATGTCTTTTAAATGTATTTGTTCTGTGGGCAAAATTTAAATGGCTGTATGAAGAAAAAGTGTTGCTATATTTATTAATTTTAAATTTCCATCATGTCCTTAGGACAAATAAATGGTCTGTGTCCTAGAGGAGTCATAACCCTAATGGTGTGAAAACTTTTTATTGTTACTTTATTTTGTGGATTTGTTAAACCTTAAGAATTACATTATTTAGTACCTTTCATATGGACTTATGGAGGAAGTTGGCCTTAAATCTCAGGCCAGAATTAAGCCTGATTTAAACAAATGTCCAGTATCAGGGTATTGTTTAAGGTGGAAATGAGCTTATATCTTGGTGTAAGTTTAGCTTTCTCCACGTTTGTTGTCTAAAATAATCCCTTCATCAAAATTCCTCACTGCACCAGAAACTAATATTGTCCGTGTATGTACAGGATCACAGAGCATATCTTACTGGTCTGTGCTAAGAGTTGGCCTTTAGTTCTAGCGCTGTGACATAAAAAGGAAAACACCATCAATAGCACAAGGGTGTAGGATAGAGACACCAGGGCTTCCTAAAGAAAATTGTCTCTGCTGCTTTTGCAGCTGTATCATTTCTTTGAGCATTTAATATTTAAAAAGAAATAATGATACTATTTCTGGGATTTGTTTCAAAATGATCCTGGAGGAGAGGGGAGTATAGATGAAAAAGATCGGTCACAAGTTGGTAATATATGGGGTTCATTATTCTAATATCTCTACTTGTAGGTACTGGAAAGTTTTTGCAATAAAAAGATAGGCAAAGACAAAAGACTTGGCTTAGGAGCAAATAATGATGGTTTGCTTTTTCAATCCTCTTTAGTTCCTAACTGGCTTCTTGGGTTAGGAGCAGTGGGAAGGGATGAACAGAGTGATGTGCTGAGGGAGGACACTTGGGTTCTAGTTGTGTCCTTGCCACCACGGTACCGTGTGACCTTGAGCAAGTCAGATCAGAATTGAATGAATTGAATTCTAATGTGCTTTCAGTTCCAGATTCTGTTGTGGATCCTTGAGTCCTTCCAACCCCTGACTGGGCATCTTGTTCTTCCTTGTTCTGCAGTTGCAGATGGAAATAAACTGGTCTTCTTAAGTACTTCCCGCTCACGTTTCTCTAAGCATTGGGGGAGTCTAGCTCTTCGAGTTACCATGGATAACCAGGATGGGAATAGGGCTCTGGACAGTAGCATTAGGAAGACATTGAAAAGAGATGATGAAAGTCTCTTCGTTTGTCTCTCTTGCCCTTTTTCTGGGTCTGGGCTGCTACCGTCTCTCTCCCTGTAAAAGTAGGAACAATTACAAAGAACTTCCCTTCATCTTTTCTTGTCACTCTTTTTAATTATTTTAATAGTAGGGAGGCTGTAACATTTCTACCAACCCAGAATATTTAAGAAAAGTCATTTTAGACAGCATTAAGTGTTATTTTATATTATCCCATATTTATTGAGGATAGCCTAGCAATCTTTGTATTGTTTCCTTTTCAAATTCACACAAGATTTTATATAAGTTGAGCTCCAAGAAGTTATTTATGGGTACTATATTTCTAGCTCCTAAAGACTACCGAACCACCTTAAAAACCCGAGAAAGTTATTAGATGTCTCATTAGATTGTTTTTTGTCTTTGCATCAAAATTGTGACATAACAGAATAAAGACAAGTGGATGTGTTAACAATTCATTGTGAATTTTTCTGCTACATTTACTTGCATCATTTCTTTTAAAATATATTTATTTATTTTTGGCTGCGTTGGGTCTTCGGGCTTTGTTCATCGTGGTGCGCAGGCTCCTCATTGTGGTGGCTTCTCTTGTTGCAGAGCACAGGCTCTAGGTACACGGGCTTCAGTATTTGCAGCACACAGGCTCAGTAGTTGTGTCTCATGGGC
Source organism: Neophocaena asiaeorientalis asiaeorientalis (assembly GCF_003031525.2). Lineage (NCBI taxonomy): Eukaryota > Metazoa > Chordata > Mammalia > Artiodactyla > Phocoenidae > Neophocaena > Neophocaena asiaeorientalis. The sequence continues at coordinate 609,872 of NW_020173666.1, forward strand.
TCTAGAGTGCAGGCTCCGTAGTTGTGGCACGCGGGCTTAGTTGCTCCACGGCATGTGGGATCTTCCCGGACCAGGGCTCGAACACGTGTCCCCTGCACTGGCAGGCGGATTCTTAACCACTGCACCACCAGGGAAGTCCACATCATTTCTTTTTAAACCCATGTTATTACTAATGTTTTATTTGAATTTCATAAGATGTTATCAAGTGTCTCAAGTACTTTACTGTCACTATATGTATATATATATATTTTAATTCAATTTCTGCTGAGTTTTATGGAATGTATTAGTAAAGCTTAAAATAAACGGAGGAACAAAGTGGTGTAACATGTTTTTTTTTCACATTGAGGAGAGATGTCACATCTAGAGGAAAACTGATGCATTTGGAAATAACCAAGAGTAGGGTGTTTTCTTCTCTAATACATTGTCTCAAACAGTGAAATCTAGGGGTTTGGGTATGACCAAGGCCAGCTCCATCAAAGAACACCTTAGGCAAGATCCATAATATTTTAGGATATGAAAGAATATGAATTTCTTTCAAGAAGAGTAACTCTTCTTTGTCCTTCTCCTAAGCTCTTGGCTTTACAGTCATATGGACATGAATCTTACTGTGTTCTATTACACAGCGATTAATACCACTTTTCCTAGTGTGGGGGTCTGCGGTAGGAATTTTTAATTGATGGTAGATAGGATGCAGCACTGATTTATTAATGCCACTGTAATAAATGTCATTGTTCTCACATGTTCATGGTGGTGGAAGTTAAGAAAGGTCCTGTGTTCTGTCTGCTTGGTGGTCCTTGAGTCAACTAGACTTTGAAAGGCTGTCTTGTCCTGTGAGGCTGGCTGGGCTTATGCCCCGACTTCAAGCTCTCTGGCCTTGTTTTAAAGCAGAAAGTTACCTGTATCTTCAGCTCTGTTTAGAATGGTCCATAGGCCGCTGGGTTCTAGGGCAGAGTATTCTTTGCTATTTACTTGTCCTTGGTGATTCTTTTCTTTGGTTTTCATCTCCTGAGTGAAAGGGTCCTTCTTTGGTTCCACCTAAGCTCCATCCCTTCCCTAACTTTAGAACTCAAAATCTCATTTACGCTTTTTTTCCTACATTATCATTTCTTCCCTTTTTTTGAGGGCGGGGGTGGTGGTGGTGGGTAGGTAGTGGTGGCTGAGGTGCCTCCCTTTGGGTCTTTACGTATGCTTTCATCTCCCCAAAGCTGACAATACAAACAGGCTGTTCCTCTAACTTCTACATGGGCGGTTACAACTAAGACCAAAGGTCTTCAAAACCTACCCTGTGTCTGCTGCTTCCACTTCCCTCCTGCACTCTCATGTCTTTCCTTCTGCAGTCTGCCCCTGCATCCAGCACTCCATTGAGGGGACTCCAAGCCTCCCAATCCTGACATTTAGTGTTATTCTCTCATTTTCATCCATCTCAGTCTCTACAAGATGTGCCATTGCTGTTGTGTCTTCCTTGTTTTACAAAATAGCTCTTACTTGATTTACACAAGGTGTCATCATCTTGGTTGTCTTTGACTTTTCTTTCTCTTTTGTCCCCTCTCTTCCCCTTCCCATTTCCCCTAAACCTGTGCAAGAGAGGTTCGCTACCTGTCTCAGCCCTTCTCCTTTTGTGAACATGCCCTTCCTCACCTTCTTTCTTCTCAGTGCCCACATCTCTCGAACCCAGGCACATCACCCCGAGCACCTCATGGGCAGTAGTGCCTGAGGACTGTGTGTTAACTCAAAACCCATTCTTTTGGTCTACCTAGATCTACATTGAAAACGTGATACATGCCAGGCACTGATTAATTTGCTTCTGGGTGTCAATTTTTTTATTAAAAAATCAGAATTTTATAGTGAGAATAAGAAACTTGCATCAGATTTTGCTCTCACACAGTGAGGGGAGGCATTCAGTTAAGTTGGACTGTAAGACTGCAGAGTTAGACCGAGAAATTTTCACAACGAGAGGTTACAGTGTCTACAAGCAGAAGAATTGCTGTGAATACGTGCTGTGTGTCCCCCAGTTTAGAAGAGAGGGTCTGTAACCTATGACCACACCCAGTTCTTCCTCAAACCGCTGAGTGACTCGGCAGGTGACTAGAGTAGCAACCATCTTAATTCCACCCCTCCCTAAAGGTATCACAGGCTTTAAACAGGATATGAGATACCAACATTGATCTTTTACAAGAATGACTCTTTGACATTGTTTAAGGCAATGGCACCAAACAGAGGTCTTATAACTTGATTCTTTATTCTCTTCAACACATATCCACTGTTAACACTTAACATCGGCTTAACATCTAAAATGTCTTCAGCTTAATATCTTTACTTTTTTCATAACTTCTACTTTCACAAATACTTCTGTGTTTGGGGATAGTATTAAAATGTAATTTCAGGAATAGAAACATTATTTTTGGTGAAGCAAGATAGAAAATTTAAAGTTCACTTGGCAGCAGTAGCAGTCACTGGAAGCTTTCATTATGCTCACCCTACTTGTCTTTCGTGCATTAACTTAAACTTTCGTTTTAGAGAGGGAAGGTACTGACACCTGCTCTGAATGAGCACAGAGAGGGAGCAGAGAGGGAGCGGGAAAGTCCTATGTACAAATACTTTCCAAACCAAAGTAGATCCCCGGCCATCCCCAGCTACCCCTGCTATTGCAGACGTGGCTTTCTTTGGCATCCAGGCTTTGACCATGGAGTTCTTTGATTCGTCCTTGCCTTTTACCATCTTCTACATTCTATTAGTTCCTAAACCTTTGATTTATTTCTCCTAGTGCAGGCCTCTACCATCAGCCTTTCCTCTCGGTCCCCATTGTCTGGTCCTTATCACTCTATGTCTCAATTATTGCAGGTGGCCTCTTTGCTCTACTTAGGTATTAGCTGTCCGAGCTCTAGAAAGCTATGGAATGCTAGAGGAGGCAGGGAGAGACCGGGTTCTGGCATTAAGCCTGCCTAGGAAGGGAACGTGACCCAGCTAATGAGGCTGACAGAGAAGATTCAGGGTGGCACAGCCTGTCAGGAACACTAGAGTAACCAAGATAACATCCAGATCTCAGGCCAGCAAATAGAGCAGTGGGTCCTTCACAACAAAATGGCATGTGTTCCACCAGGTAGGGTAGCATAACGGAGCACCCGGGTGAGTGAGACTGGGAAATCCAAGCAAGCCTTGGGAGCCAGCATGTTCTTTACTTAGGTGGCAGTATTCATAGCAGATGGTGCTGGAACCAAAAAGACTCAAACTGGGTCCCCATCTTTTTTTTTTTAAGGAACTAGGGAATAGAGCTGGTAACTAGGACAGGGAGTTACCAAAGGATTAAGGACAGAAACTCACTGCTTGAAGTGGGACACAGGGGATAGGTCTGTGGGAGTGGTCTCCTCAGTCCCCAGACCTCAGGTGCTGGAGCTCCTGTTGCAACAAGGGCACAGCCCAAGAGCTGGGTGATTGGAGAGAGCAGGGATTATTGTGGTTTTGGGAAAATAGGTGGGGAAGTCTCTCCCCTCCCTCCTCTATCTAGATCATCCTGGATACCACTACAGGAAGTCTTCCTTAGGTGGAACTTTGGTCCTTTGCTTCTTGCCCAAAAAGTGACTGACTCCACGTTGTTTCCTAAATGAATTCCAGACTCCTCAGCTCTCTGCAGTGTAACCCAAACTGACCTTTCGTGTCTTATCTTTTTTTTTTTTTTTTTTTTTTTCGGGAAGACCACATGTGATGGGCCTTGGTTCCATTCAGTCCCTTTTGTTTTTTTTTTTTTTTTTTTTTTTTTTTTTTTTGCGGTATGCGGGCCTCTCACTGTTGCAGCCTCTCCCATTGCGGAGCACAGGCTCCGGACGCGCAGACTCAGCGACCATGGCTCACGGGCCCAGCCGCTCCGTGGCATGTGGGATCCTCCCCGACCGAGGCACAAACCCGTGTCCCCTGCACCGGCAGGCGGACCCCCAACCACTGCGCCACCAGGGAAGCCCTTATACAGTAATTTTTATGCTCAAAGGACAAGGGGAAACGTTGTAGATGTCTGGGTATTTACACTATTCTGCTTCTTTATTTTTTAACTTGTGGGTCAAGCATCATGCTGGATATATATTCATTTATTCTTAAATCAATCCTGGAAAGCCATATAGTCCCATCACAGGCTTAGATGAGGTAATATATGCAAAATGATTAATGTGGTTTTGAGGATACAGTAAGTACTCAAAACTATCAGCTACACCATTCTGCTTTTGAGGTAACTAAAAATCCCCGAGTAAATTAAAAAGTGCTTATAATGGCTATATTTATTTTAAAATTTAAGTATTAGTTATTTTATAGGTCAATTCTGAATGTTGTACACAAGACCAGGGCACGAACCCGTGTCCCCTGCATCGGCAGGCGGACTCTCAACCACTGCACCACCAGGGAAGCCCTTATCTTTCTTTATTAGTCACTTGCCTTGGACTTCTGTCACCCAGGGGCCCTCGGTGAGCATGCCTGGAGCCTCTGTGTCCCCAGGCCTTTCTTCACGCTCTTCCCTCTTCCTCTGAGCACCTTCCTCCTACAGCTGCACCTGGGAAAATACTGCAAGCCCTGCAAGGGTCCTAACGTGTCTCTTCTTTCCTGAGGATGTTCTTGACCTTGATTCTGCATCATCTAGTAGGAACCTCCCCTCCTGTGCTTGTCCTCCTGTTAGGACATGTGTACTTTGACTTCTTTCCTAGTTTATGTGTCTGTTACCAATTTACTGTGTAAATTATTTGAGGGCAGAGACTATCTCATTCCTCTTTGCCCCACTTCAGATGCTTTACATGATCATTTGAACATGGTATGTACTCTTAACATATGCCTTGAATTGGATATTTATTGGATATCCACTATAACTAAAAATACAGCACTGGGTGCTTTAGGACTTTATAAAAGAAATTGAAGATTGAAAAACATATCATGGAAAAGATAAAGATAATAAATTAAAATACAAACCAAAAACATGTACTCACAGTTACAGCCATGTACAACTATTAAAAGCCAATAAAATAATTAGGGGAAATTTCTTTTTCTTACCTTTTTGCCCTTATTTAAAAAGAAGTTACACTCCTAAATAAAGAAAATCCAGACAATTTATTTTCATTATAATTGTGACTTTTATTTGTGTTGTTAGTAATGGGGAAGGAATGTCCGTCCAGATTTTTAGATAACATTGTTGCAAGTTATCAGCCTTCTAGGAGTCAGAGTAATTTGCATAAAGTCATCTGCTAAAAGCTTTAATTTACTGAAGGTATTCTCACTCCCTAATAATATAATGGCTATATTTTTATTGAATGCTATTATGTGCCAAGTTCTGCTCCAAGAACTTTATTCATGTTAACTCATTTAATCCTCAAGGGTTATAAAGTTTAAGTGCTACTGTTATCCCAGTTTTACTGATGAGGACACTAAGGTCAGAAAATTCAAATGACTTGCCCAAGGAAACACACCTGGTAGGGGCCAAAAGCAGTATTTGAACCCAAGCAATATGGTGCCACAGCCAAATTTTTTACCATTACACTATGTGGCCTCTTTAGAAGATAACTTCATACTCAGACCAGTAAGGATTGATCATTGAAAGGAGATCCTAATACCTGGATTTGCTTCATACACTGGAATTTTTGCTGTAAGAAGGATTCGGTCTGAAGAATTATTTTGATTCTACTTGACTAGCCTGATTTCAGCAGGGTACACAGAAAAATGGTTGAAAAGGATCAAAATTATATTTGGTTCATTTAAGATACTATTCTTTGTAATCACAGAGGCATAATGTTGCTGATAGTGACTATTTTCTATATCTAGAAGGTAGGGCAAAGTTAGAGGATTTTCCCAGGATGATATTTGTTCAGGACTGATCTGGTTGTATGAATAAATGGCAGCCTTTTGATTTTCTCTATCCTATTCCACTAAGAACATGGAAGTACCTTCATGTATCATTCACTCTCACACCATATTGGAGGAAGGGAAGAGAATCTCTCCCTTTTCCCAATTTACAGCAGCAGAGGGAAGTTATATAGCCCATAAAGACCACACAGCACATCCTGATCCATGTAGGGCTCCTTGCTTATATGTTAGATACTACTCTTTTGTCCTCTTGACAGATGTTTATTGAACATCTACATCTACTATATGTCCGGCACTGTTGTAGACTCTAGTGATACAGCAGGAACAAAAGAGATAAATTGCCTTCCCTTATGGGACTTACATTCTAGCAGGGGTAGGAGACAGAGAGTAAACCCAGTAAGTTAGTATATTAGAACGTGAGAGGAGAGAAAATAAAGCAAGGAGTAGGGAATGTGGGAGGGAAGTTCCAGTTTAAAATGGGGTGGTCGGGCTTCCCTGGTGGCGCAGTGGTTGAGAGTCCGCCAGCCGATGCAGGGGACACGGGTTTGTGCCCCAGTACAGGAAGATCCCACATGCCGCGAAGCGGCTGGGTCCGTGAGCCATGGCCGCTGAGCCTGCGCGTCCGGAGCCTGTGCTCCGCAACGGGAGAGGCCACAACAGTGAGAGGCCCGCGTACCACAAAAAAAAAGAAAAGGGGTGGTCAGGGACTTCCCTGGTGGTCCAATGGTTAGGACTCTGCACTTCCACTGAAGGGACACGGGTTCGATCCCTGGTTGAGGAGCTAAGATCCTGCGTGGTGGGCCGCACGGCCAAAAAAAAAATCCAAAACAAAACAAACCAAAAAAATTGGGTGGTCAGGGGAACTTTACCGGGAAGGCAACATTTGAGCAAAACACAAGAGGGAAGAAAAGAAAAAGCACTCAGGGAAATCCTGTTAAGTGATCACATGAGTTAGAGATGCATGCATTTTCTTCTGCCTAATAATGGTGTTAATGTACTGTGAATGTAATCAAGTATAAACTTTATCCAATAATTTAACAATCAAAATGCTTCACATTCATGAACCTCATGCTGGCTAATCTTTTATTTATTTTTTAATTGATTAATTTATTTTTTGGCCACGCCATGTGACATGCAAGATCTTAGTTCCCCAACCAGGGATCAAACCTGTGACCCCTGAAATCGGGAGCAAAGACTTTTTGTTTTTGTTTTTTTGTTTTCTGAATTTTATTTTATTTTAATTTTAATACAGCAGGTTCTTATTAGTTATCTATTTTATACATATTAATGTATATATGTCAATCCCAATCTCCCAATTCATCCCACCACCACCCCCACCCACTTTCCCCCCTTGGTGTCCATACGTTTGTTCTCTACATCTGTGTCTCTATTTCTGCCTTGCAAACCAGTTCATCTGTACCATTTTTCTAGATTCCACATATATGCGATAATATAACATATTTATTTTTCTAACTTACTTCACTCTGTATGACAGTCTGTAGGTCCATCCACATCTCTACAAATGACCCAATTTCGTTCCTTTTTATGGCTGAGTAATATTCCATTGTATACATGTACCACATCTTCTTCATCTATTCGTCTATTGATGGGCATTTAGGTTGCTTTCATGACCTGGCTATCGTAAATAGTGCTGCAGTGAACAATGGGGTGCATGTGTCTTTTTGAATTAATGTTTTCTCTGGGTATATGCCCAGTAGTGAGATTGCTGAGTCATATGGTAGTTCTATTTTTAGTTTTTTAAGGAACCTCCATACTGTTCTCCATAGTGGCTGTATCAATTTACATTCCCACCAACAGTGTAGGAGGGTTCCCTTTTCTCCACACCCTCTCCAGCATTTATTGTTTGTAGATTTTCTGATGATGGCCATTCTGACCAGTGTGAGGTGATACCTCATTGTAGTTTTGATTTGCATTTCTCTAATAATTAGTGATGTTGAGCAGCTTTTCATATGCCTCTTGGCCATCTGTATATCTTCTTTGGAGAAATGTCTATTTAGGCCTTCTGCCCATTTTTGGATTGGGTTGCTTGCTTTTTTAATATTGAGCTGCATGAGCTGCTTATATATTTTGGAGGTTAATCCTTTGTCTGTTGATTTGTTTGCAAATATTTTCTCCCATTCTGAGGGTTGTCTTTTTGTTTTGTTTATAGTTTCCTTTGCTTTGCAAAAACTTTTAAGTTTTATTAGGTCCCATTTGTTTATTTTTGTTTTTATTTCCATAATTCTAAGTGGTGGGTAAAAAAGATCTTTCTGTGATTTATGTCAAAGAGTGTTCTTCCTATGTTTTCCTCTAGGAGTTTTATAGTGTCTTGTCTTACATTTAGGTCTTTATTCCATTTTGAATTTATTTTTGTGTATGGTGTTAGGGAGGGTTCTAATTTCATTCTTTTACATGTAGCTGTTCAGTTTTCCCAGCACCACTTATTGAAGAGACTGTCTTTTCTCCATTTTATATCCTGGCCTCCTTTGTCATAGATTAGTTGACCATAGGTGCATGGGTTTATCTCTGGGCTTTCTATCCTGTTCCATTGATCTGTATTTCTGTTTTTGTGCCAGTACCATATTGTCTTGATTACTGTAGCTTTGTCATGTAGTCTGAAGTCAGGGAGTCTGATTCCTCCAGCTCCATTTTATTCCCTCAAGGTTGCTTTGGGGGCTCCCCTGGTGGCACAGTGGTTAAGAATCCACCTGCCAATGCAGGGAATACGGGTTCGGTCCCTTCTCTGGGACGATCCCACATGCCATGGAGCAACTAAGCCTGTGAGCCACAACAATTGAGCCGGCACTCTAGAGCCCACGAGCCACAACTACTGATCCTGCGTGCCAGAACTACTGAAGCCTGTGCACCTAGAGCCTGTGCTCCACAACAAGAGAAGCCCCCACAGTGAGAAGCCCACATGCCGCAACAAAGAGTAGCCCCCACTCGCTGCAACTAGCTATGTTAAATAGTAGTGGCGAGAGTGGACATCCTTGTCTTGTTCCTGATCTTAGAGGAAAGGCTTCAGTGTTTCACAACTGAGTATGATGTTTGCTCTGGGTTTATCAATATGGCCTTTATTATGTTGAGGTAGGTTCTCTCTATGCCCATTTTCTGTAGAATTTTTATCATAAATGGGTTTGAATTTTGTCAAATGCTTTTTCTGCATCTATTGAGATGATCATATGGTTTTTATTCCTTAATTTGTTAATGTGGTGTATCACATTGATTGATTTGCATCTACTGAAGAATCCTTGCATCCCTGGGATAAATCCCACTTGATCATGGTATATGATCCTTTTTAATGTGTTGTTGGATTCTGTTTGCTAGTATTTTGTTCAGGATCTTTGCATCTATGTTCATCAGTTATATTGGCCTATAATTTTCTTTTTTTGTGATACCTTGTTCTGGTTTTGGTATCAGGGTGACGGTGGTTTCGTAGAATGAATTTGGGAGTGTTTCCCCCTCTAAAGTTTTTTGGAAGAGTTTGAGAAGGATGGGTGTTAGCTCTTCTCTAAATGTTTAATAGAATTCACCCGTGAAGCCATCTGGTCCTGGACTTTTGTTTGTTGGAAGATTTTTTTTTTTTTTTGCGGTACGCAGGCCTCTCACTGTTGTGGCCTCTCCTGTTGCAGAGCACAGGCTCCGGACGCGCAGGCTTAGTGGCCATGGCTCATGGGCCTAGCCGCTCCACGGCATGTGCGATCTTCCTGGACCGGGGCACAAACCCGTGTCCCCTGCATCGGCAGGCGGACTCTCAACCACTGGGCCACCAGGGAAGCCCTGTTGGAAGATTTTTAATTACGGTTTCAATTTCATTACTTGTGATAGGTCTGTTTATATTTTCTAATTCTTCCTGGTTCAGTCTTGGAAAATTGTACCTTTCCAAGAATTTGTCCATTTCTTTGTGGTTGTCCATTTTTATTGGCATGTAGTTGTTTGTAGTGGTCTCTTAAAATCCTGTGTATTTCTGCGGTGTCAGTTGTGATTTCTCCTTTTTCATTTCTAATTTTTTTGATTTGCCTCCTCTCCTTTTTTTCTTGGTGAGTCTGACCAAGGGTTTATCAATTTTGTTTATCTTCTCAAAGAACCAGCTTTTAGTTTTATTGATCTTTGCTATTGTTTTCTTGGTTTCTATTTCATTTGTTTCTGCTCTGATATTTATGATATCTTTCCTTCTACTGACTTTGGGTTTTCTTTGTTCTTCTTTTTCTAGTTGTTTTAAGTGTTGGGTTAGATTGTTTATTTGAGATTTTTCTTGTTTCTTGAGGTGAGGTTGAATTGCTATATACTTCCCTCTTTGAACTGCTTTTCCTGCGTCCCATAGGTTTTGGGTCATCGTCTTTTCGTTGTCATTTATTTTCTATGCAGTTTTTAATTTCTTGTTTGATTTCTTCAGTGATCTCTTGGTTATTTGGTTGCACACTGTTTAGCCTGCATGTTTTTTTGGGTTTTTTTTTGTTGTTGTTGTTTATTTTGCGGTACGTGGGCCTCTCACTGTTGTGGCCTCTCCCGTTGCGGAGTACAGGCTCCGGACCCGCAGGCTCAGCGGCCATGGCTCACGGGCCCAGCCACTCCGTGGCATGTGGGATCTTCCCAGACCAGGGCACGAGCCTGTGTCTCCTGCATCGGCAGGCGGACTCTCAACCACTGCGCCACCAGGGAAGCCCTGTTTTTGTGTTTTTTACAGTGTTTTTCCTGTAATTGATCTGCAATCTCATAGCGTTGTGGTCAGAAAAGATACTTGGTACGATTTCAATTTTCTTAAATTTTCTGAGGCTTGATTTGTGACCCAAAATGTGATCTATCCTGGAGAATGTTCTGTGTGCCCTTGAGAAGAAAGTATATTCTACCACTTTCAGGTGGAATGTTCTATAAGTATAAATCTGTTGTATCATTTAAAGCTTGTGTTTCTTTATTTATTTTCTGTTTGGATGATCTGTCCACTGGTGTAAATGGCATGTTAAAGTACCCTACTATTATTGTGTTACTGTCGATTTCTCCTTTCATGGTTGTTAACATTTGCCTATGTATTGAGGTGCTCCTGTTTGGGTGCATAAACATTTATGATTGTTATATCTTCTTGGATCGATCCCTTGATCATTATGTAGTACCCTTCCTTATCTCTCATAACAGTCTTTATTTTAAAGTCTATTTTATCTGATCGGAGTGTTGCTACTCCAGCTTTCTTTTGATTTCCATTTGCATGGAATATCTTTTTCCATCCCTTCACTTTCAGTCTGTATGTGTCCCTAGGTCTGAAGTGGGTCTCTTATAGACAGCATATATATGGGTCTTATTTTTGTATCCATTCAGCCAGTCTGTGTCTTTTGGTTGGGGCATTTAATCCATTTACATTCAAGGTTATTATCTACATATATGTTCCTATTACCGTTTTCTTAATTGTTTTGGGTTTGTTTTTCTGGATCTTTTTCTTCTCTTGTGTTTCCCACCTAGAGAAGTTTCTTTAGCACTTGTGGTAAAGCTGGTTTGGTGGTGCTGAATTCTCTTAGCTTTTGATTGTCTGAAAAGCTTTTGATTTCTCCATCAAATCTGAATGAGATCCTTGCTGGGTAGAGTAATCTTGGTTGTAGGTTTTTCTCTTTCATCACTTTAAGTATATCCTGCCACTCCCTTCTGGCCTGCAGGGTTTCTGCTGAAAAATCAGCTGATAACCTTATGGGGATTCCTTTGTATGTTATATTTTGTTTTTTTCCTTGCTGCTTTAATAGTTTTCTTTGAATTTAATTTTTGTTAGTTTGATTAATATGTGTCGTGATGTGTTTTTCCTGGGATTTATCCTGTATTGGACTCTCTGTGCTTCCTGGACTTGGGTGACTATTTTGTTTCCCATGTTAGGGAAGTTTTTGACTATAATCTCTTCAAATATTTTCCCAGACCCTTTCGTTTTCTCTTCTTCTTCTGGGACCCCTATAATTCGAATGTTGGTGAGTTTAGTGTTGCCCCAGAGGTCTCTGAGATTGTCTTGAATTCTTTTCATTCTTTTTTCTTTATTCTGCTCCTCGGCAGTTATTTCCACCATTTTGTCTTCCAGCTCACTTATTCGTTCTTCTGCCTCAGTTATTCTGTTAATGATTCCTTCTAGTGTATTTTTCATTTCAGTTATTGTATTGTTCATCTCTGTTTGTTCTTTAGTTCTTCTGGATCTTTGTTAAACATTTCCTGTATTTTCTCAATCCATGCCTCCATTCTATTTCCAAGATTCTGGATCATCTTTCCTATCATTCCTCTGAATTCTTTTTCACGTAGATTGCCTATTTCCTCTTCATTTATTTGGTCTTGTAGGTTTTTACCTTGCTCCTTCATCTGTGACATATTTTTTTGCCATCGGATTTTGTTTGTTTGTTTTTTATGAGTGTGATTGTCTTCCTGTCTTACTGGTTGTTTGTCCTGAGGCTTCCAACACTGGAGTTTGTAGGCTGTTGGGTAGAGCTGGGTCTTGGTGCTGAGATGAGGACCTCCATGAGACCTCACTCTGATGAATATTCCCTGGGGTCTGAGGTTCTCTGTTAGTCCAGTGGTTCGGACTCAGAGATCCCACCGCAGGAGCTTTGGCATGACCCCTGGCTCATAAACCAAGATCCCGCAAGCCATGTGGGGTGGCAAAAAAAAAAAAAAAAAAATTTCTTGTTTCTTGAGGTAGGATTGTATTGCTATAAACTTCCCTCTTAGAACTGCTTTTGCTGCATCCCACAGGTTTTGGATCGTCATGTTTCGTTGTCATTTGTGTCTAGGTATATTTTGATTTCCTCTTTGATTTCTTCAGTGATCTCTTGGTTCTTTAGTAACTTATTGTTTAGCCTCCATGGGGAGCACAGAGTCTTAACCACTGGACCACTGGGGAAGTTCTGGTTGCTAATCTTGATATCTGTTGTTGTCACCATGGCTCTGAAAAAAAATCGTAATTTTACTCTACAATTCTACTAAAACCGGAGCAGCAATCCAGGAAAGGGATTTAACTCTGTAATACAAATATTTCATTATGGCTTCCTTTCTTAAATTCAAATCTAAGAGCCAGATTCTGACAGATGATCAGAAAGCTAGCTCCATGGAGTCCAAGTTTAGAATACCTCATATGTTGATGTTTTTTGGTGGATCCAAGTTTCAGGTTCTACAAAGAACGCCTTTATAAGTTGAAACAATGCGTTATTGCCTCAGTGTTCAGACAGTCCTTAACTTACATGTTAATGGTGTCCCCATACTGCTTGGTTAGATTACAAACAATGATGAGTAAATTCCCATGTTAATTTACAAAATTCAGTTTAATCCATGATACACCTGAAGCCTGGTACTGTTAAGACTCATTCCTCCAAATACAGCCAAACACTGTTTATTGTTACTGTGGCAAAACACCTTCTGAGTTTTCAGTTGAAATTGAGAATTTCAGGGTTGCAAAGGACCTAACCAATCATCTAGGTCTGTCTCTAGGGCAGGAATACCTTTGGTCTCCAGCAAGCCTGATAAGATGTAGTCATTCAGCTTCTTCCTGAGCTCCTAATTCCTAGCTCTCATTATTGAGGAAGTTCTCTTTTATATTGACCTGAAACAAGTTCTCTCCAGGTTTTCTAACTATCCCCTGGTACTAATCTATCTATCTACCTGTCTATCTATCTATCTCCTAATCACATTGGTACATGATGGTCCTCCCATCTTGTTTTAAAGTTCTTTCATCCCCTTGATCTATTTTCAGTTTAGAGTTTCTCACCATACTAAATTGTCTAGATTATTCAGTTAGTTTTTATTGAGTACGAGACCTAATGCAGCAGGTGCTGGGGTTACAGTGAGGAACAAGCCTAACACGGTAGGTGCCTGCCTTTCATAGAGCCCACAAGGTAGCTTGTGAGTCTGGCCATACTTCTCAGTCTTCGCTATTTTCATGCCAAGATAACATAGTGACTTTTCCCCAAATTCTTATTATTGTACTTTGCCAATCACATTTTTAATATTTAGAATCAATGTCCAGAATAAGAATTCATCTTGTTATTAAAATGGTAAGAATTTTTCAGTAGGAATTAAGTGTCTTATAAATGTCTAGGGAATTGAAATTCCCCCATTAATAGTCCATATTACATTTCTGCTCATTTAATGTTCTGTATATAGAAAAACATCACCCAGATCCTGGGTGATCTGTTTCACCCCCGTATAACAATAGGATAGTGTCTGGTGAGGTATGCTCCCTCCTGATGTTAGACCTCCCTTTTGTATCCGATCTCTCTCCTTTGAGTCATCCAGAATCCTGTCCCATCATGTCTCAAAAGTTACTTTCTTGTGCTGACACCTCACGTGCCTTTTTTTATTACTCCTCTTCTGTTTCTGCACCCTTTCATATTGTGCCCACACTTCTTGGATTCTATTTGCTCTGAAAGCACTGGAATTCTTCACTGCTGTTTTTTTCTGTCTTCTCTGCTATCCTCCATGATACCTGATTTTATGCTATTATCTGGGTTTCTTCCTTCCTCCCTCATTCAACTTCAGTAGGCCAATTCAGTCAGTCTTCGCCCAGCATATCACTTCCATAGTCCTACCAGGCCTGGCATTATTGTATGGATGTTATGGTCCAGAAAAATCAGCCTTTGTCTCTAACACCATCAATTCAAATGGCTGTTCGCAGTCTTTGTCCAGTCTTTGCATATCATGATCTTCAGCCAGAAGAGAAGAAAAACACACGCAGCCTTCCACACCTTCCTGTTTCTTCCTCAGAACTTCTGACTGGATGGGGCTTCTGATTGCTCCTAGGGAAGACAATTATTCCTGTTTTTAAAAAAATCAATAGAAGAGGGTTTGTGACATCTTGGCATGCCCTTCTTCATGTCCTAAAAAACACATTTTTTTAAAGCAATTCTTTTTTTAAAAAAAATTTCTTTATTTATTTGGCTGTATCTGGTCTTAGTTGCGGCAGGCGGGATCTTCGTTGCTGTGTGTGGGATCTTTAGTTGCGGCATGTGAACTCTTAGTTGCAGCATGTGGGATCTTGTTCCCTGACCAGGGATCAAACCGGGGGCCCCTGCATTGGGAGTGCGGAATCTTAGCCACTGGTACTCCAGGGAAGTCCCTAAAAAACATTACAAAAAGCCAGCCTTCCTTCTGGTGGGCCAGGTGGGCCATGCGTATCAGTGCGAGCTCCTCAGTGATTACCGTTGGACTCTTCCTGCCAGCTCTCATCAGTCTCCCTTCTTGTTCATTTGTACAGCAAATAGTCACTGATCTCCTACTGTGAGCCCAGATCTGTTCTATGCACTGGGAGTCCAAGAGCTGACAAAAAGGGAAAATTCCCAGGCTCATGAACTTTGTCCTTGGCTCTTTGCTCTGGTGTGTCTGGTCCCACTGTTCTCCTCTGTCTCTCTGATCTGCTGTCCAGCTCCAGATCCACACAGCTCATCAGCTTTTCCCCTCTCCTTTGTGTTAACGTTTTCTTCCTCTCAACCTCTCAACTGCTGTTTTGATTCCTGTTTTCTTCCTCAAAACATTTCTCTTTGTATCTTCCTTAACTGTATTATTTTTCCTTTCCTTCTAGATGGCGTTCACCTTTTTCCAAAGCAAAGGGAGATGTTCCCCAAGTCATTTACTTTCCCTTATGTGAAAATTGCTTGTATTTATAGCTCACCCATTGATGGCTCCTCTCCAAGGAAGAAAAGCAAAGGTCACAGCCAAGAGATCACTGGAATGGTTTCTGCAGTCCAGACCCCTGGGTCTTGAGGTTACCTGTAGTCAGTTTTTTGGCAGCTCCTCTTGGAAACATTTCCTGTAAACTTTCCCCAGCAAACCGGGCCCCTAGGAATGAAGCTTTTCACTGAGCAGTGGTCTGGGCTTGTGATGTTAAACCATAGCCCTTTCAGAAAACACAAATAGGATTTTGATTTTTCCAAAACTTCTCCCTGTCTTGCCTCTCTTTTGGTCTGTGGTCTTGGGTCAATAAGCCTATAGTCGGCAGGAAGATATTCTTATTCTTCCTGACAACTCTGCTGGTGGACTCCTGAGATTTTCTTAGAAGTGGCTGTGGTTGGCTTATGTGAGAGGCAGACATACAAAGGAACCACCAGCTAGTTCATACTCTGTCACTGCATTTGTGATCAGGACTTTATCAAAAGAGGTCATTTTCATGGTCATTCACCACTCTTGTGTTTTTTCTGTTTGTTTATTGTATGTGCGTGTGTGTATATGTATGTATGTGTGTACAGTTCTATGAATTTTAATACATGTATAGTTTTGAGTAACTGCCACCATAATCAGCATATATCACAGTTCCATCACTCCCAAAATCTCGCTTGGGCTGTCCTTTTATGGTCCTGCCCTACCTCCTCTCCACCCACCCCCTGAACTCCTAACCTCTGGCAGCACCTGCTCTGTTTTTCTTCACCATCATTTTGTTGTTTCAAGTATGTCATTAAACTTGCAATCATTCGGCATGAAATCTTTTGAGACTGGCTTCTTTCACTTAGCTTAGCACCTCTGAGGTTCATCCAGGTTGTTGCATATATCAGTTATTCCTTGTGACTGTTAGGTAGTATTCTTTGGTATGACTGTACCATAGTTTATTTATTTGTCCACGTGTTGAAGGACATCTGGATTTTTTCTAGTTTGAGGTAATTATGAGTAGAGCTGCTGTTGACATTAATGTAAAGGTTTTCGTGTGAACAAAAGTTTTCATTTCTCTAGGGAAAATATGTAGGAGTAGATTTTTGGGTCATATGTTAAATGCATTTTTAACTTTATAAGCAATTACCAAACTATTTTCCAGAGTTGTGCATTCCTACCAGTAGTGTCAGAAAGTTCCAGTTGTTCCACATCCTTGTCAGTACTTAGTATTATCATTATCAATTTTTTATTGTGATGAAAACATATCATAAATTTTACAGTCTTAACCATTTTTAATTTATTTTTTTTTTTTGCGGTACGCGGGCCTCTCACTGTTGTGACCTCTCCCGTTGCGGAACACAGGCTCAGCGGCCATGGCCCACGGGCCCAGCTGCTCTGCGGCATGTGGGATCTTCCCGGACCGGGGCACGAACCCGTGTCCCCTGCATCGGCAGGTGGACTCTCAACCACTGCGCCACCAGGGAAGCCCAATCTTAACCATTTTTTAGAATGTGTATCGTTCAGTAGTAAAATATATTTACATTGTTATAAAACAAATCTCCAGAACTTTTTCATTTTATAGAACTGTAATTCTATAGCTATTAAACAATTCCCCTTTACCCCCTCTCCCCAGTGCCTGGTGATCACCATTCTACTTTCTGTATCTATGAATTTGACTACATTAGATACTTCCTATAAGTGGAACCATACGGAAGTTGTCTTTTTATGACTTTTATTTCATTTAGCATAATATCCTCAAAGTTTATTCATGCTAAAGCATGTGACAGCATTTCCCTCTTTTTTAAGACGGCATCGTATTTCATTGCATACATACCACATTTTGTTTATCCATTCATCAGTCAGTGGACACTTGGGTTGCTTCCACCTCTTGGCTCTTGTGAGTGGTGCTACTGTGAACATGGATGTGCTGTCATTATTTTTTATTTTAGCCATTCTAGAAGATATGTAGTAGAATTTTGTCATGGTTTTAATTTGTATTTCCCTAATGGCTAATTATGATCAATTTCTTTTCATGTGCTTATCTGCTGTCCATATATCCTCTTTGGTAAAGTTTCTGTTTAAGTATTTTGCCTGTTTTGTAATTGGGTTGTTTGTTTTCTTATTGTTGCATTTTGAGGGTTCTTTATATATTCTGGATACAAGTTCTTTGTCAGATATGTGACTTGAAATATTTTCTCCCCGTCTGTAGGTGGTGTCTTTGCCTAACCCCAGGCCACAAAAATTTTCTCCTATAAGTTCTTCTAAAAGTTTTGTAGTTTAGTGTGTTACATTTAGATCTATGATTAGTTTTCTGGGGTTTTTTTTGGCCCTGCCACGTGGCTTGTGGGATCTTAGTTCCCCCACCAGAGATTGAACCCAGGTCCTCAGCCGTGAAAGCAGAGAGTCCTACCCACTGGACAGCTAGGGAATTCCCCTGATCAGTTTTATGTTATTTTTTATGTAAGGTATAAGGTTTAGGTCAAAGTTAATTTCTTGCATATAAGTATCCAGTTTTTTCAATACCATTTTTTGAAAAGACCAGCCTTTCTCCATTAAATTGCCTTTTCATCGTTAAAAAACCAATAAGCATATTTTCTTCCCTATACTCTTCTTTGGTAAGGGTGTGTTCAAGTCTTCTGGACAATTTTTATTGAGTTGTTTCCTTAATGTTGAGTTTTGAGAGTACTTTTTATGGTCCAGATATGTATGATGCCTCTGTTAGATATGTTATTAAAGATATTTTCTGCCAGACTGTAGCTTGCCTTTCCATTCTGTAACGGTGTCATTTATAGAGCAAAAGTCATCCTGTTGATGAGGTACAGTTTATCACTTCTTTCTTTTAGGATCATGCTTTTGGTATCATGTATAAGAACTTTTATTACAAATAAAGCTGCTATGAACATTCATGTGCAGGAAAAAACAAAAACTTTCAAGAGCATTTGTTGAAAAAGCTATTCTTTCTCCACTGAACTGCCTTTACAGCTTTGTCAAAAATTAATTGGCCACATAGTCTTTGTCAAAAATTAAGACCTACATTTGTGTGGGTCTATTTCTGGACTACTTGTCCTCTTAATCTATGTATCTATTCCTTCACCAATATCATGCTGTCTTGATTACTGTAGCTTTATAGGCCTGAAAATTAGGTACTGTGATTTCTCCAACTTTATTCTTCATTTTCAAAATTGTTTTAACTAATCTAGTTTCTTTGCTTTTTCAGATAAATTTCACAATCAGCTTGTTTATATTCTCAAATTTTCCTAGTGAAATTTTTATTGGAATTATATTAAATCTATATTGCAGTTTAGGTAGAACTGATATCTTTACTATGTTGAATCTTCTAATCTATGAACTGATATGTCTCTCCATTTAGTTAGCTCATCTGTTTCTTTCAGTTGTGCTTAGAAGTTTTTAGAAAACAGTATTAGGTTTCTTCCTAAGTATTTCTTTCCTGTTCTTTCTTTTTTTAAAAAACTACTGTAAATGACATATATTTAAAAAATTTTTTTCCAATTGTTCATTGCTAGTTTATAGAAATACAATTGTATCATGCTACCTTGTTAAACTTTCTTATTGATTCTAGTAAGATTCCTTATGATTTTTTAATGTAGATAATTATATCATCTGTAAATAGGGATGGTTTCATTTTTCCTTTCCAATATCTCTGCCTTTCATTTCATTTCTCGCCCTTTTGCACTAGCTAAGGCTTCCAGTATGATAGTAAATAGGAGTGGTGAACGGGGAGATCCTTGCCTTGTTCCCATTCTTACAGGGAAGCATTCATTAAGTATGATGTTAGCTGAAGGTTTTTTGTAGATGTACTTTATCAGGATGAAGTTCCCTTTAATGCTTGATTTTCTAAGATACTATGATATTATGAAAAGATGTTGAGGGACTTCCCTGGTGGTCCAGTGGTAAAGAATCCACCTTCCAATGCAGGGGACGCAGGTTCGATCCCTGGTTGGGGAACTAAGATCCTACATGGCGTGGGGCAACTAAGCCCACGTGCAATAACTATTGAGCTCGTGCTTCTCAACCAGAGAGCCCGCAAGCCGCAAACTGCAGAGCCCACGCGCCACAACTAGAGAGAGAAAACCCGCATGCTACAACTAGAGAGAAGCCTGCATGCCGCAACTAGAGAGAAACCCAAGCAGACCGCTCGCCTTATCGAAAAGATCCCGCATGCCTCAACAAAGATCCTGTGGGCCGCCAACTAAGACCCAACCCAGGCAAAAATAAATAAATAAGGGAAAAGATGTTGAATTTCTCAGATTTTTGTTCTATATCGATTCATATGATAATGTAATTTTTCTTCTTTAGACTATTATTATGCTTGATTACATTGATAGATTTTTTAAATATTAAACTAATTATGCATTCCTGGGATAAACTCCCCTGAGTTGTGGTATATTATTCTTTTTATATGTTGCTGGATTTTATTTAATAATATTTTGTTAAAGATTCATGATATTGGTCTGTAGGTTTCTTTTCTTGTACCGTCTTTGCCTTGCTTTGGTATTGGGGTGATGCTGACCCCGTAGAATGAGCTGGGAACTCTCTCCTCCCCTTCTATTCCTGGAAAAGATTATGCAGGATTGGTGTTATTTCTTCCTTAAATATTTGATAGAATTCACCACTGAAGCAATCTGGGCTTGAAGATTTCTTTTTAAAAAAGATTTTAGGGCTTCCCTGGTGGCGCAGTGGTTGAGAGTCCGCTTGCCGATGCAGGGGACACGGGTTCGTGCCCCGGTCCGGGAAGATCCCACATGCCGCGGAGCGGCTAGGCCTGTGAGCCATGGCCGTTGAGCCTGCGCATCCGGAGCCTGTGCTCGGTTAACGGGAGAGGCCACAACAGTGAGAGGCCCGCGTACCAAAAAAAAAAAAAAAAGATTTTAAACTGCAAATTTATTTCTTTAACAGCTATAGGACTATTCAGGTTACCTCTTTTATCTTGGGTGAGTTTTGATAGGACCTCTGGTGCTTTGAAATGGAAAACAAAGTGAGAGGCTCTTCCTCCAAATTTCTTTATGGTTAACCAACTACCTCATCTCCTTTATTGAAATCATGTTCACGTTCTAACTTCTCAATGAGATCCCCCTTGATCTTCCTATATTGAATCTTTCTATCCCCCAGCACTCTTCTTTTAACAGCTTTGTTAAGATACAACTCATATACCATGCACACCCATTTAACGCAGTGGTTTTAGGTAATAAAGGTTATCCCTTAAGTAATAGTCACAGCTATGCAACCATCACCACAATCAACTTTAAACACTGTCATCATCCTAAAACGAAACCCCACTGCATTAGGAGTCACTCCGCATTTTCCTCCCAAACCCCCAGCTCTATTTTCTGTCTCTGTAGGTTTGCCTATTCCTGATGTTCATGAAAATGGAATCATGTAATAAATACGTGGTCTTTGTGACTGGCTCCTTTCACTTAGCATAATGTTTTCAAGGTTCGTCCATGTTGTGACATGTATCAAGACTTAATTCCTTTTTATTATCAAATAGTATTCCATTGTATGAATAAACCACACTTTAGCTGTCCACCAGTTGATGAACATTTGAGTTGTTTCTATTATTGGCTCTTATGAATAATGCTGCTGTGAACGTTTGTGTATAAGTTTTTAAGTGGATGCATGTTTTCACTTCTCTTGGTTATATAACTAGACATGGAATTGCTGAGTCGTATGATAATTCAATGTTTAACATTTTGAGGAACTGCCAAGACTGTTTTCCCAAGCAACTGCATCATTTTACATTCCCACCAGCAGTGTATGAGGGTTCCAATTTCTCCATACTCTGGGCAGTATTTGCTATTATCTATGTGTCTTATTGCCATCCTGGTGGATGTAAAATAGGTCCCCTGGCACTCTTGGCACTCTTCTGCCGTACTCTTTTTGTTTTCCATAGCACATTTTATCTTCTAACATTTATTATTTCTATTGTTTATTATCTGGCCCCACTTTCCACTAGATTATAAATTCCATGAAGATAGGGATTTTAGTTTTCTTTGCTGGTAAAATCCCAAGCAACTATAATAGTGTCTGGCTTATGCTAAGCATTCAGTAAGTGTTTGTTGAATGAATTAATTAATGAAAAGCTCTTTCATTAATTAATAAGATGGACCTTATCCTATCCCAGTATGGGACATTGGGAAGTAGATGTTTGTGATTTGGAAAATGCTAGAATTTTGGAGGGAAAAGGCTATAGCTGTTTTCAGTTCTGACTTCATGTTCATATCATTGAGAACTATTTAAGAGCCTTACAGAGTCTTGAAAAGCCAAAATAGACAAAATAAATATTTCACGAAATTTAATGGACACGTTGAGGGTCC
Organism: Neophocaena asiaeorientalis asiaeorientalis; assembly: GCF_003031525.2. Taxonomy (NCBI): domain Eukaryota; kingdom Metazoa; phylum Chordata; class Mammalia; order Artiodactyla; family Phocoenidae; genus Neophocaena; species Neophocaena asiaeorientalis. The sequence continues at coordinate 631,633 of NW_020173666.1, forward strand.
ATTCACTTACGTAACTGTAACTGTGTGCTCTGTATGGTACGAGCCTTTTAAAGGTCAATGTGCGGGCATCATGGACACAAAATGGAGGTGGGGCAGGTGTTGTGTTTTAGTTCAACCACTTATGTACTTACGTATTTTATAACTGAAGCTAATCAGACCAAATGAGTGTTAGAAATTCTGTGAATAAGAGATAATATATAGTAATCTTACCATAATACTTTCTTGAAATCCTTTTATTCTGTTTTCCTAAAGATATATGGTGGTATTAAAACAAATTTCCTCTATGCATTAAATGTGAAGGAGACTAAGTGTTCCTCTTCATTTTTTTTCTCCCAGTAGAATGGATCTTTTCTTAGTTCAGTCTTTTTACTCATAGGTGGATTGGAAGAATCATTACAGCCCCACCTTTTAACTTATGGAGCATTTATTATTCATTATAGGTCTGTTTTAGAGGTAAAACCCATTTACGGGAAAGAGTAATATACTATGAGTGCTAACTTTTTGTATGTTTGTCGTAATTAAAGTTAGTGGTTTCATAAATATGAAAACCTTCCATGATGGGTTTAAAATAGCCAGCTGCACAATGAATGACCAAACCATCTTGACCCACCTTCTATAGGTAAATGCAAACCATAAAATCTTACTTCTAAATGGAGTTGAGGAGACTCCCTTGTTTCCTGTACATTCTAGAAAATGCGATAGTGTTTGCTGAATCCAAGCTAAGCTCTAGGTTTAAATTTGCTGAGCCACAGAGCTGACTAGGATCTGAGGCCTCTAGCCTTTCCCAGGGGGAATTTAGGTTTTTATAGGACAAGTGAGCTCAGATAAGCAAGGCATTTTCACTGAGCATTCTATGAAAACATTCTCAAACGTGTCATGGATGCCATCCATGATACCTAATAATCAGATTTTGCTGATTTCTGATTATAAATGACATTTTAAAAAGAATCAAACCCACTAGAATGAATTGTAGAATTGTTAACTTATGTTTCTTTTTTTCTTTGCCACATTTACTTCCTAAGGGAAATGTGGAGGAAAGGAGCAATGATTCCATCGATTTTTTTAATAAAAAAGGCTTCCATTGGGATGAGACATAGTAACTTTGTATTGTTTTAAAAGAGGATCTGATTGTTTATATGCCTTACTTGGGTGGATAAGTTCCTAATTTCATTTTCCTTGGGAGTGGTGCCACTTTTAAACACTTTTAAATGTACCACAGAACTCCTTCTGGCCTGGGTCAGAGAACTCATGTCAGGAAAGTCCATCATTTTATTTCCTTTTCATATTATTTCCCTTTGTGGTTTTGTTTTTTTTTTTTCATCTTGTGATATGAATCCGGTCTTTATCACTAAGGACTAAGTCCTGGAAAATGACTGTTTTTTGGCATATATATTTTCCTGATTCGTTTCCCACTTGGAATATAATTTATAGGTTAATTCGTATTTCTTTTGTTAAGTGAAAGGAGTTAGCTCATCTAGGTTTATAACATTTTTTTGTCCTGAGTTTTCTTCAGCTGCTTTCCCAAATCCAGACTCTTTCGGTTTTGAAATGGATACTCTTAAATTTTTCTTTATTTGAAAGTATAAGTGTTTACTTAGTACCTATTATAAGATACGGCATGAGAGACTATGTGAGAGATACAAGAGAATAAAAAGCATGGGTGGAGAGAAGATTGGATGCTGGAAAGCAGTGAACACATAATACATCAATGTAGTTAAAATTCTTTGAAAATTCCTTCTGATCTCTTCTTCATCTTAGACATATGGCTGTCAGCCTTAATGTAGTCCAAAAGTATCTTACAATTTATTTTTTAAATTGTGGTAGAAAACACATACCATAAAATTTACCACCTTAACCGTAAAATTTACCACCTTAACCATTTTTAAGTGTACAGTTCAGTAGTGTCAAGTATATTTACATTGTTGTGCAACAGATCTCCAGAACTTTTCATCTTGCAAAAATTAAACTCTACCCATTAAACAATAATTCCCCATTTCCTCTCCTCCTCATCCCCTATAATTTGTCTTTTAAAAAGACCTTAAGTGAATCCTGTTCATGTTTAGCGACATGAACTAAAAATCTTCTATTTAAATCTGATGTTAACATGTTGCTGACATTATGTAGTCCTTGCTTGTTGTTTCTCAGTTCAGTGCTAAAGAGTTAAATTTAGTTACTACCCCATAAGGTATGAAAAATGTTCCCTTAGGAAATTCCCTGGCGGTCAAGTGGTTAGGTCTGCGCTTTCATTGCTGAGGACACGGGTTCAGTCCCTGGTCAGGCAACTAAGATCCCTCAAGCTGCATAGCGTGGCAAAAAACACCAAAAAAAAATTCCCTTTGAATAATTTGTATAATTTGCTACACGTGCAGCATATGAAAAGCATTTTTTAAACAAAAGTAAATTAATTTTTATTTCTGTTTCTCACTTGAAGTTTTTATTGTGATTAAACTTAAAATAGGAGCAAGATATATAGATATTAATAATAATGATAACTAACTCTTGTTGAGTTTTTATTGTGTGCCAGATGCTATATTAAATGTTTGAAGTCTTCCCAGTTACTGTATGGGTAGGTTGCTATTATAATCCCCGTTTCACTAATGGATAAATTAAGGCACAGAAAAAGCTTGCCCTAGGCTCCAGGGCTTGTGAGTAGCATAGCCTGTATTTGAACCTCAGAAGCCTGGCTTGAGTCTTCATCCTTAACCCCTGTACTGTGCTGCCTTCTAGATCAATAAGCATATCAGGTAAAAATCTCAGTAGAATATTGTCAAAGGGATATAGATATGTATAAGGAGAAATGGAAAGTAGGGGAGAAGAATACCTAATATTGATGTGGTGCCTACTTTGTGTTGAACACGTACAAGACGTTTTAATCGTTCTAATGTCCATCCCTCTGTGTTCATATGCAGAAACTAAGGCATGAAGTTGAGGAGCTTTTGCCTGTGATCACCTGCAAGTTGCAAGCTCTGGGTTTGAACTCAAGATGTACTTTTTAAAGGGCTAGAATATATACTTCTATTTTCTAGCTTTTTCCATCTTTAAGAAGAATTGAAATCACCTGATAGCACCTTCATAATCAGAAATTTAGAAACAGAATGGAAAGGGAAAGTCCTGAAGGGGAGCGTTATATCAAAGTGTAAAGTTAGCACTGCTATCAAACTGTGAACCTTATGGTTCCAGTTACAATGAAAAGGAACTTCTTCCCAAACACCAAACATTTTTTGGTATTTTGCCTTGGAAAATAAAAGTTTTAGTGAAGTTACTCTTGGTCCTCTCACTGCAGGCTCAGGCAGGAAGCTAGGTTTAGTCTAGGCATGGACAAGTATTGCCGGAGAAATAACGTTCTTTATAAATACTGTACATTCTGTTGTGTAGGCAAGATGGTAGGTAGAAGAGGGGAACGTTTAAAATGCTCAAGAGCACAAACTATTTAATCATCTGGAGAAACCTGGTCTGATTAGATACGTATGTGAAAGTGGTGAACATGGACTTGGGGGGATGCCTACTGGGTCTTCTTACGTAGACTGGTGACTCACACCTATCAGTTTGAGTTGGTAATATTTTAATATGTTTTGTTCATAGGCTAACGAAATAAAATAGGTGCTAAACACCTGAAATTAATATAATGTTGTACATCAATTACACTTTAATTTAAAAAGAAAGCAGGCTGTTAAAGATTATAGTAACCCCCTTTAAAAAATTGACCTAAATTTCACATGCCTGTAATCCTGGACAATAGAATTTAATATTTAAATGAAGGGGAATATCTTAACTTCAGATAGTTTAGTATTACTAAGGTCTCTTTCATATCCACTCTTGGCTTGTCAGTTGGCTGCCTGATGAGTGTTAAGACGAGATATTATCCCATTTCAATCAACATGGCTGAGTCCCTGAAATGGATAAGATTGTCCTAGAGTAGATGGGGAAGGGTATCAAAGAAGTTCAGGCTCTCTAGAAGCCTCTTCTCTAATGGGTATTGTTTATGATCTTCTAGCTTAAAAAAAAAACCTCTTTACCATTCAGAGCTGAGATTCACTCCTCTTGCCTGTCAGTGGGAAGTTAGAAGCTAATTTCTCCAAGGATGATTATCATTGTCTTTATTTCAAACATCTGTGCCTTTTGTGGTCTTCACCCTGTTTTGGGTTTACTGTCTTTGAATGTGAAGAGACAAGCAACGGAAGCACACAGACTTTCCATCAAATAGGATGAACCCCCGGGGCACCTGTCTAGTGCCTTTGTGCCTCTCCTGAGCTTATGAGAGTCAGCCTGGAAGGAGGAAGGACAAGCCGTGTTTCACGTAGCTCACAATTCCTGGCCTCTAATTACTCTCCTGAGATCACTTGTACTTCCTGGCCCATCTGGGATCGGGGACTTCATTGTTCTCATCCTGAACCTTTATCCCTTGGCAATAAAACCCATGAGTCCCTTTGGATGGATTTGCCATGGCTGTTCCCAGCTTGTCCTCTCTGGGAACAGAAGTGACTTTAGCTGCTGCTCTGCTGTTTGCACAAGGCAAAGGCGATCACCTCTTCTCTCCTCCCATCTCAACTTCTTCTGTCACCTGAAATTTCAGAAGTATTACATACACTGTTCAATGAAAAAGTATGATGCTGAACAGTTTTTTTAATCGATTTCTTTTTTTTTTTTTTTGGCGGTACACGGGCCTCTCACTGTTGTGGCCTCTCCCGTCGTGGAGCACAGGCTCTGGGCACGCAGGCTCAGCGGCCATGGCTCACGGGCCCAGCTGCTCCGAGGCATGTGGGATCTTCCCGGACCGGGGCACGAACCCGTGTCCCCTGCATCGGCAGGCGGGCTCTCAACCACTGCGTCACCAGGGAAGCCCGGCAGGTGGATTCTTAACCACTGTGCCACCAGGGAAGCCCCTGAACAGTTTTTAAACATCCTACCTTTTATGTAAAAAAGGGAAAAATTAAAATGAGCATTTGAATATGCCTAAGGAAGTCTGGGAGGATACACAAGACACTAATAAAAATGGTTATTTGCTTGTGGAATAAGGGTGAGTTTCAATTTGAATAGGTGGGGTACAGGGTAAGAGCCAGTGGGGGACAGAGAGAAAGTGAGATTTTCTACTGTGTTCTTTTATAATTTGAACTATGAGAATGTACTACCATCTAAAAATTGCCCAACAAAAATTAACTTTAAAAAGGTTTTCTGGGCTTCCCTGGTGGCGCAGTGGTTGAGAGTCCGCCTGCCGATGCAGGGGACACGGGTTTGTGCCCCAGTCCGGGAAGATCCCACATGCCACGGAGCGGCTAGGCCCATGAGCCATGGCCGCTGAGCCTGTGCGTCCGGAGCCTGTGCTTCGCAACGGGAGGGGCCCGCGTACCGCAAAAAAAAAAAAAGGTTTTCTTCTGAGACAAATAATCTCTGTTATCCCTATATGCAGAATCTAAAAAAATAAACCAAATGAAGGTATATTTAAAAAAACAAAGAAACTTACAGAGAACAAACTAGTGGTTACCGGTGGGGAGGGTGAAGAGGGAGTGGCAAATAGGGTTTTGGGATTAAAAGGCACAAACTACTATGTATAAAATAGATAAGCAACAAGGATATATTGTAATATTGTACAGCACAGGGAAATATAGCCATTATTTTTAATAACTTTAATGGAGTATAATCTATAAAAATATTGGATATCTGTGTTGTACACTTGAAACTAATATAGTATTGTAAATTAACCATATTTCAACTTTTAAAAATAGTATATTTATATATGTTTGTGTTTGTATAAACAGTGAAAGAATATACAAATGACCAGTAAGAGCAAGACTTCCAAATGTGTATTATATTTTTAAATTTCTGAATATGAATATATTACCTGTACAAAATATTAAATTAATATTTTAAGAAAATTTAGTGCCATGAATGAAGAGCAACAACAAAGCTACGATAAGCAACTGTTTATTTGTCAAAAAAAAAAAAAACCCCAAAAACAAAGGTTTTCTTCTGTCTCATGTCTTGAAGGAAAATTGGAAAGCATTGTAGCTGTCTTGGGAAAGTTGAAATCTTTGTAATTATCAACTCAGATTGGAGAATGCCAGTGGTAGGCTTTTGCTTAGACACATTTGGTTTTAACCAGATTCTAAGTACGTGATTGGAAAACATGTTTGGCCTCTTTAAGTCTCAGTATCCTTATCTATTTGATATAAAAATAATTGATTAGCCTGTCTTTCAGGAATACTGGGAGGACTGCTGAGAAAATAAATACAGAAATGCTATCTAAGGGCTTCCCTGGTGGTGCAGTGGTTGAGAGTCCACCTGCCGATTCAGGGGACATGGGTTCGTGCCCCGGTCCGGAAAGATCCCACATGCCGCGGAGCGGCTGGGACCATGAGCCATGGCCGCTGAGCCTGCGCGTCCGGAGCCTGTGCTCCACAACGGGAGAGGCCACAACAAAGGATAAACAGATGATTACTGTCAGGTTTTTGGAGGAAGTTGTGTCACTGATTTCCCAAGAGGAGGAAGGGACTGTAGACATCTTCCTCTTTTTTAAGGCTATGAGGGGTAAAAAGAGGGTCTGTGTAGTTCTTCTTTCATATTTCTGCCTTGAAAACCTAGAGACTCTTTGGGCTCTGCTGGAAGAAAATTTAGTGTTAAAAAGCATCTACTTAGCACCTTTTTTGATGAGTCAGAGCTTTTCACTGCTGATGAATAGCAACAGGGAATTTATTGGTTCACATAACTGAGAAGCCCAGGGGCACACAACCTTCAGGCATGGTTTGATCCAGGTCCTTAGATGCTAAGATTAGAAATCTGCGTCCTTTTTGAGTCTGTATTCCTCTGTACTGGCTTTTTTTTTTTTTTTTTTTTTAATTTAGGCTCTCCTTTTATGGAGGCAAAGTGACTGATTACTAGCAGCCCTAGGCTCCTCTTCAGCTAGTTTTACAGATCCAGAAGAAAGAAAACGCCTTCTTTTCCCGCTGTTACCAAAATTCTTGGGCCTGGGTCTCATTGGTACAACTCAGACACAGCCCCTCTCCGATCCAGTCACCAACGCCAGGAAGGTACTGGGCTTTGACTGGATAAGCCTGGGAGCCCTGGAGCCCAGGGTTGGGGTTAGCCTCACACAGGTAACATGGACTCAGAGAGGCGGAAGATGGTTCCTCAAAGGCTAAATATCATGAGGGCTGTTTCTAAGATAAATAGAAAAGGTAGAAAAGGGTACTAGACATGCCTCCCCTACCTCCCTGCAAAAACGAAACAAAACTGAAGTGCACGGTATCTACTCTGCAATGTATCATTTCTAGCATCATGGAGATGAAATGATACACAAGACATACCTCATAGAGCTTAGACTAGAGTCATGTGAACGTGCAACTATGTACACATGTAGCAATAAAAAAAATAGTAAGTGCTATAACAGCAATAATAGTAATAGCTAACATTTATTTAGTGCTTTCTAGATTCTAGGCTAGTCTAACATTTATTTGTTTTAACTCATTTAATCTCCAGAAGAACCAGAAAGTAGCAGCTGTTATTTCATTTTGTAAATGAGAAAGTAGAGGCACAGAGAGGTTATTTAAAAGTGCTCTAGGGACTTCCCTGGTGGCGCAGTGGTTAGGAATGTGCCTGCCAATGCAGGGGACACGGGTTCAAGTCCTGGTCCAGGAAGATCCCACATGGCGTGGAGCAACTAAGCCCGTGCGCCACAACTACTGAGCCTGTGCTCTAGAGCCTGTGAGCCACAACTACTGAGCCTGCGTGCCACAACTACTGAAGCCCATGCACCTAGAGCCCATGCTTTGCAACAAGAGAAACCACCACAATGAGAAGACTGTGCACCGCAACAGAGAGTAGCCCCTGCTCGCCGCAACCAGAGAAAGCCCGCGCATAGCAGTGAAAACCCAATGCAGCCAAAAATAAATAAATAATTTTCAAAAAAGTGCTCTAGGGACTTCCCTGGTGGTCCAGTGGCTAAGACTCTGCACTCCCAATGCAGGGGGCCCAGGTTCAATCCCTGATCAGGGAGCTAGATCCCACTTGCCGCAACTAAGAGTTCACGTGCTGCAACTGAATGATCCCACATGCTGCAACTAAAGATCCCACACACCACAGTGAAGATCCTGTGTGCCACAACCAACATCCGGCGCAGCCAAATAAACAAACAAATAAAATTTAAAAATAAAAGTGCTCTAGTTAGAAAATAAACATGGTTACCATAGGGGAAGTGGGGGAGACAAATTAGGGGATTAACAGATGTACACTACTATATATAAAACAGATAAACAACAAGACTTACTGTATAGCACAGGGAACAGTTTTCAATATTTTGTAATAACCTATAATGGAAAAGAATCTGGAAAAGAATATATATATCTGAATCACTTTGCTGTATACCCAAAACTAACACAACATTGTAAATCAACTATACATCAGTTTAAAAAAAAAAAAGAAAAAGTGCTTTAGGAGCATAGAGAGTTATTATGGATTCTACCAGCCTGAATAGTGAGATCGCCATGCAGGGGGCGCTGTTTGAAGGGGACTTAAAGTTCTAGCAGGATTTCACTGTAGAGGGAGAGGGAAACAGCTTGATTCTAGCAGCAGGAAACAAAGGAATGTAGCAGAGGAAGTGCAGGAAGTGTTTAGGAAATGGCAAGAAGTAAAGGTTGACTTTAACATTGGGCTTTTGCAAAAGTGAGGTGAAAAAAGAAGTGAGGGGAAGAATGGTTTTTTGAGACCAGTTGTAAAGGTTGGCTGCTGCTGTGAGGAGTTGGACTTGTTCAGGAGTCTGTAGGATTTGTGAGTAGGGGGAGTGGCGTGGATAAACAAGAAAATGGCCAGACCCCTGAGTGTTTTGAGATAGAGACGTTGGCTTTATTTCTCTGCCTTACATTCTTGAGATGTTTTGGAAGGTTTTTGCAAATGTCCTGTTGGGTGGCATTTTGGTGATTGTAGTTCTTTAAATGATTTAGCTAAGCCCTAGTGAAGGGTCTTTTAAAAAGGAGACCATTTCTTGACATTCTGTTTTCTGTAATGACTACTGAGGGAGAGGTAAAGCAAAGCCAGGCTCTTATAGAACACTTTCCACACAAGACAAGCAGGTCTCTGTTTCTGTCTCTGTTTCACAGTAAGGCCATTCAGGACTCAGAACCAAGAAGATAACATGGTCCGCTTATTTAATGGTCTCCTATTTGCTCTTCTATTTTGTTCCGACATTAAACGGTGTTAGAATTGAAAATTAGGACTCTCTTTCCCTGCCAAAAGAAAACACAAGTGGCTTGTGGACTGCAAGATTTACTCTCACAGATACTTCCAGAGTAATATAAAATCTTGGCCACGCATCCACAGAAAGGAGCTGGCGGCATATGCCCCAGCCTCCTCTCCTGAATGCAGGCTTCATGCCCAGAAGGACATCATAAATCACTTATAATTTATGATGAGTCCAATCGTGTGCTACACCCTGCTAGTTGGCTGGTGTCTGTCCTCTACACACTGTGACCTCCCTTCTTCAGAGCATACAGGGACTTTTCCAGATGAGCCATAGGACAGAGAGCTGAGGATTTTCCCTTGGGCTGCTCCAGCCAAGCGGTCAAGGGGGGAAAACACTGAAGACTCTTGTTCTTACAGTTTTGCCATGGGTCTCGCTTGCTCTCTCCTACCCTGGAAGTGGGGAAGGGGCAGAAAATAAGACCATTCTTAGCCTATTTTCTTTTGTTTAGCCTATTTCTTTTAATCCATTGTTTTCAACAAATACACTTTTTTTTTTTTCTGAGTGCCAACAACCTGCAAAGAAAGCACTGTTGGGGATACAGCAGTCAATGAAACAGAGTTTTGGTTCTCATGGAGACTACACTTACACAAAGTTAGTAAGTCCCATGTCGGAGGTCAGGACACAGTTTGCAGGTTAAGAAGAAGGATAAAGATCGGAAAAGGAGCAAGCTATTCTCCATCAGGTATACAGGGAAGGGACTTCTAATAAGGTGACCTTTGAGCAAAGACTTGAAGGAAGTGAGGGGGTGAGCAGGAAGTGATGGAATGAGCCATGTGAGGGTCTGAAAAATTGCATCCCAGTAAGGCCAGAGGCCACCAGGCAGGAGTTTGCCTCAGGTGAGAAGCAGCAGGGGCTGGAGGGGCTGGAGCAGAGAGAGCCAGGAGGGAGTGGTTAGGAGCAGATCAGGTTGGGGGAGGGCCATCCTGGAGTAGGGGGTGGGGCATCTTAGGGACCATGCCGAGAAGTTGAGATGTTATTCAGTGTGAGATGGACAGCCACTGGAAGTTTTGGAAGAATGGTCCTTTTCAAATACTTGAAAAACCAGAGTATAGGTATGAAGTCGGGAAAATGGGACACAGTGCTTCCTTCACTTGGAGAGAACATGAACTGTTGTAATCAGGATTGAACTGTCAGAACTTCAATTCACCCAAAGGGGGGAGTAAAACAGAAATCATGGTTCTGCACAGAGAAATACTGGCAAGGGTGTAGAGAAAAGGGAACGCTCTTCCACTCTTGGTGGGAATGTAAATTGGTGCAGCCACTGTGAAAAAGAGTAGGGAGATTCCTCAAAAAACTAAAAATAGAACTACCGTATAATCAGCAATTCCACTCCTGGGAATATATCCAAAGAAAACGAAAACACTAATTCGAAAAAATACATGCACCCCAATGTTCATAGTAGCATTACTTACAATAGCTAAGATATGGAAGCAACCTAAGTGTCCATCAGCAGATGAATGGATAAAGAAGATGTGGTACATATTTACAACGGAATATTACTCAGCCACAAAAAGAACGAAACACTGCCATTTGTGGCAATGTCGATGAACCTAGAGGTTATTATACTTAGTGAAATAAGTCAGACAGAGAAAGACAAATACTGTATGTTATCGCTTATATGTGGAATCTAAAAAATAAAACGAATGAATACAACAATACAGAAACAGATCACAGAAACAGAGAACAAACTAGTGGTTACCAGTGGGGAGAGGGAAGGGAGGAGGGGCAAGATAGGAGTAGAGGATTGAGATAGAAACTACTACACATAAAAGAAATAAGCAATAAGAATATATTTTACAGCACAGGGAAATATAGCCGATTTTGTAATAGCTTTAAATGGAGTATAATCCATAAAAATATTGAATCACTATGTTGTACACTTGAAACTAATACAATAATGTAAATCAACTATATAAAAAAAAAGAAATCATGGTTTTGCTTGGCCTTGCGGTAAAAATCACACATGCTTTTTCAATTAGGATAAAACTGAGTAACCATGAGGCATTTACTCAACTGGCAACAATACTTTTCATGGAGAAGCCCAACTATTACATTCAGTGATCTGTGTCCTGCTAAGTCTCTTCCCCGGCAAGATTCTGGGTATGCTACAGCTGTGTG
>NW_020173666.1:643042-681562 GCF_003031525.2 Neophocaena asiaeorientalis asiaeorientalis
GGCAGCCGCGCCCCCCTCCCCCAGCATTATTGCTGTTGTTGAGTAGATGAGTGTGAGCTTCAGAGTCCAAGAGCAGCTGGTGGATACTTGGGATCAGATTCTAGGAGGTTTCCATGACCCACTTTGCTCTCAGTGGACCCAGAGTCACTCTTGCTGTTTTCCACTCACAGACGACTGGCTCAAGTCTGGAGCTGTGGGGAGCGTGGGCTTGACTAATGGGCCGAAGTTACAGGGAGGGAGTGCGATTTTGGCTCCTGGTGAGGTATTCCTTCCTAAAAGTGAGGGCAATGGAGAACTGGAGGGGGCTCTGCCACAGAGGGACCCTCCTGCCTCCGAATGTCTTCAGGGAGGTGAGCACATCTTAGGAATGTTCCTGAAAGGACTCCTGCTTTGTGTGGTATGTTGGACTAGAATGACCTCGCGGATTCATTCCAATGCAAGACACTTCTGAGCCCATGAAAAAGTGTCCAGTGAATGTGTTCTGCAAACACACAGACACTCTGTAAACATGAGGCACATATTTTAAAAGATGAAGAGTGAGATACTTGTTCTGGGAGTACGGTGGTTGGAACTTGGTGCCTTGACAAAATACCTTCCGTGCTTAGTTGCCTGTAGTTTGTTCTCCTTGGCCCAGGACACAGATATCTGCATTATGTGTTAAAAATGCCCTCAGCCAAAGACCAAACAAATAGCCAAAGGCATTTTCCTATCAGGGCCCCTTTACAGGAGGTAGAGCAAAAGAACAAAGCAGTGGAGTTTGATTCTTGGCAGGAAGCCAAGCTGCCGAGGTCTAGCTCCAGTATTTACATGGAAGAAAGAGGAGGGATTTTTAGCTGAGATTAAGTTAGAATTAAAGCAACAGAAAACTTAACACTAAACTAAAACATCCTCTGGGATCCATAACGGAAAGGCAGAAACAAGGGGATATTTTCGGGCTCTCTGATGATTTTTTTTTTTTTTTAAGTTCAAATATGAAACCTTTTAAAAGGTGCCCAAAGCAGAGATTACAGAATGGCCTTGATTAGTGATCCAGGATCACCCACTATTTGAGCTGGACCACCTGTCCTTTAGCGGCCATTGAATCTCATCCCTCGATTTACAGATAATGGGTCAGGGGCCTTGGAACTTGAAGACTTCCCAACATCACACAACTGGCCGTGGAAGTTCTGGAGCTAGCATCCAAGACTTCTGACAACTCTTTTGTGTTTTGGGCCACTTTACCAGAGGAGCAAACAATTAGAAGCTCTGTTTCCTAAGAGCCAGGGGCAGATGGCCACAATGACTGTGTTCTGAATAGGCAATGCCTTCAGTTTCCCAGGATGTGGGCTCGTCCTGTGCCCAGTGGTGCCTGCAACCTCAAGCTTAGTGCAGCACAGCTGGGGGTCTCTGGGCCCACCCCCAGGAGTAGGGGCTGAGATCCCGCTGTGAGAGGTCTCAGAGGCCTGCTCCCGCTGGAGGCCCAGCCAGGTGTGAATGGGTCCTACAATCTCGTGAGACTGCAGTGGTCAGGGTCCTACTGAACCCCTCACACAATCTCCGCAGTGCCGCAGTGGCATTGTGGGTGCTCTTGTTTGGCTTCCTGTGCTGACCGGGGTTCTCTCCTCTTTGACAAAACCTGAACACGTTGGAGCTGCCTTTAAGCAACGGTACTCTTTTTACATAAAAGAGCTCCCATAAAAGAACAGCTCCTTCTGGCCCCCCATACCCAGGTAACTTTGTGTGTTGAAATCGCCAACATTTCAGTGAGCTGTTGTCACTTGCTTCTGCAAGGGGTGGTGGAGAGTGGGGCTGGGTGAGTGACCTAAAGGGGCGTGGGGTTTCTGTGTGTGTCTCCAAGTGAACCAATGAGATGTTCAGTATCATTCTTTTGACCTTTCATTCACTTACTCACTCATTTATTCATTTTCTTGTTTGTTTACATTCTGAGTCTAACCAAAAAAAGAAGTTGGACAAAACTTAGAACAAAAAGTACACATATGCTATACATAAAATATAAATGAAGTCAGGTCACTTGCTTAGAAGGAGGAAGCAGATTTCATCCATGAATTATATGAAATCTATGGTAAATATCAAGCTTTTCTCTGACTTTTCTGGCAACCAAGATACATAATTCCTAGTTATCAGAAAGGGGGAAAAAATCCAATTTCTTTAAGAGACTAAGTGTTGCTATTCTGGGGCTCATGTCATCGCTTAATACAAAGCTGCTGGTCCAAGGCACGTCCCTCCCTCCCCCACTCAGTGTCCTAGCATCAGGCCACCTGGAGCACCCCCCAAAAAACACGTTCTCAGTATGTGTGAGGGTGTGGCTTGGGACAATGGGGTTTTATTTAGGTCTTGAAATTATGTTGTCCGGGGTGACTTTAGGATTTGCAAATTATGAAGCCAGGGGTAGGAATTTTAGGGGGGGGTCAGAATCTAGTCCCACTGTGCATACCCACTCTCTAGCAACGTACCTTTCCTTTTCCCCAAAGAGCCCTAGGTAGATCCCTTCTGTGGCCCTGTTTTAGGTGTCAAGGTGCTTTCTTGAACAGGACATCCAGAGGGAATAGAGTTTGGCAGAACGCACTTTGAGGAATGTTGGCTCAAAGGATTAGAAGATGGTATGACCCTTGAAAGGGGCAAATGGAACTAGTGGTCATATAGACATGTAGGGTTTAGGAACTAATATTATAGGCATATAAGGTGAATGCTACTGAAGTCCCACCCTGAGCTCCTAAACTCCTAAACTCTGAAGTTGTACCAGGAATTTAATTTCTTCCAGAAGAAGAAAGAGTCAGTGTTGAGATTCCCATTCCTTTACATACTATGAAAACATGAATTAACTCCATCCTCCCAAGACTTGGAATTTGTCAGGGGATCCACCAGAACACTCTAGAACTTGTGAGTATGGCAGGGAAAAGAATTACAGAAATGTTGGACTTTTGTAATAGATGATGTGAGAAAGAAAACACTAGAAAAGTAGTCCCTCCTGTCTGGGGTTCAGATGAGTTACCTGCGTGTCTACTGGAAGTTTATTTTCCATGTAAGCGCATTCACACATTGCACATTCATCATTCATAGATGCCTGTGTTTTAGAATGCATCATTACTAAAGAAAGGAGTATTTCCAAGTGAGAAGTAGCCTTGGTGCTCCATAGTTGATACGGGATAATGTGTCTGGATTCTTGGCCACATTCCGTTATTTGGAAGATGAGGCTCAGTGGCTGAGCTTCAGGTCTTGGGCTAGGGTTATTTGCCCTGTCCTAATTATGTTGATTCCAATCACGTGGTTTGCTAGGCAACCAGAAAAACTGGGGTTTGAGCCTCAAGTCAACAGAATGAATATGCTCAATTCTACTTGAAATGTTTTTCATAATTATTTTAAGCAATGACTTGATTCTTACTTGTGCTTATTCTTTTTAAAAGTATTAGAAAGGAAGATTTCTACAAGACAAAGTAGAGAGGAGCTGATAAGAAGGGGAGTTCTTAAGGAATTGCCTGATCAAGGTGAGGAAATTAATCATACATTTAAAATAATTTGATCCTTCCTTCTTTGGTCTTTCTTTCATTTTCTTTTGAAATTTAAGATGATCATGGTCTTTGGGAAATAAAGTACCACACTCTGAGAATCTTGCTTTAATTCAGAATGCCTTTGTGGGCTGCAGAGAATCTAAGGTTTTCTAGAGAAGAAATTCAATGACCTTTTTGGTGAGTCCTTCACCATATGTCACCCTAAACCTAAAGCTTTACAAAGCTACTCTGTGGCAGGAGATACAGATAAGATACAAATGCTTACATGATTCATTCTCTGTTCTTGAGCTTCAATCTGTCTATACAAGTAAACTCAATTGTTTAAGTAAATGCAAAGTTTTAGCTTGGCTCATGCCTTTTGGTTTCTTAAGTCTACCAGTAAAAGAGAAGAGTGAGAAAAGAGATGGTAAACAGACCTCTCGTCCTTTATGCTCTGTAATACACTCAAATGTACGGTCAATAAGGATTAATGGGCAAATTAAATTAATCTGCTTTGTGTGTTCTCTCAAGTAATTTTCCCAGCATTGTTCTCTTTTCATTTCTTTGAATCTAGCTCTGTCTCACCATATCACTAACAATTATTATTTCCAAGTGTTTTTTCCCCAACCTCTAATCTTCTTCCCTTTTTTCCTCTATCCTCCCAGGGGGGAATCTTTCTCAAAAAGACAAGGATTAGATAGAAACTGAGATAGACCCTCCAAAGAAATACCAAGATGGTTATTTCTCCAAATAAATAGTACTGAATGAGTTTCATTGCTCCCACTACTATAAAACTAAAGGAAATTTTTGTTGCAACATTGCTGACTTACCTCATGCCTTTCCTCACCCCACCCCTCTAAACATTTACTGGGGTAAAATATTATTATTGTGCTTTTATAGGCACAAATAAAATGCTGTTGATTTGGAATTGAAATAATAGTTCTTCTCATTTCCTGATATATATTCCTTGCTAAGAGCTTAACCTCTTTAGGCATTCACTATTTGTAAGTCCAAATGCGACGCTTTCCCCAGCATCTGAATATTCTAGAAGGAGCTAGGAGATGCTTTACTATTGTACTCCTGCAGAGAAAGTAGGGACGTCTGGAGTGAATACTGCCATTTTTCTTGAGCCCTCAAAATTTTAGGTATTTTATTTATTGTACTTTTCTCACTCCATTTTATGAAGGAACTTAAAGTAGTCCCTAGTTTTCTATTACCTTGAAGCTAGTCATTTCCTTCCTGGGACTTTTAGAAATAAAAAATGTACATCCTTAACATTTTTTGTACTTGAAGGTGGGCTTGCTACTGGTATTAGAGTTTGCTTCCTCCCTAATCTCCCTGGAGACGGCAGAGAAATTACATGTCCACTGAAAGCTCAATGCTGGGCCATCACCTTTATAGCGTGGGCCAGTGCACTGTTTTGGTGTCCTTTATTTGGAAACCTTTTCAAAGAAAGGAAACATTTCTGATCGAAACTGTTAATGAGTATTAAAGTTAGAGACTAAAGAACTCTTTTTTTACCCAATTAAAAATTATAGCTAGAAAAGTGTTTACTTTTTCTAAAGACAAGTGGCAGTGGTCAGCTGAAAGAAATGCTTAATATTGCTTGGTTTTATTTTGCCTAATCTGTTAAACTATTTGCAAGATGGATTACAATTTCATATACTTACTTTCCAGAAATCTGACTCTATTGGATTTTTTTATTTAATGTTTGCAGACCGAACGTGAAAAGTTTTAAAACATAAAATAACAAAACAGTCTTTAACATAAACATAGTGTAGTAGGTTTAATGTTTGGGAAGTCATAAATTACTGAATCTTACTTTCTACTTTTTGCATGGTCCCTATATAGAACTACAGAAATTACCAAATACTTAGAAGTTCCCAGTGAGGCTTATTGTAAATAGAGCCCTTCCCCACTTTCAGCCAAGGGCTGGGGAAAATAGTTTTCTGTCATTTTTCCAAAAACAATTATCTTGAGAATTTCGGTCTGTTTTCAGCTCTAGCCAGAGACTGGAAGCTGCTGTGCTTGGTGAAAACCTCGTCTCTTCTGCCAGTGAAGGTCCATTCTTTGCCTTCATGTTCTTGACCTCGTCGTAGCTCTTGACAGTGCTTGTCAATCATGCCCTTTATTCAGTGAGCCAAATAGACTTTTAAAATCCTGCCAGCTACCCTGGATTTGACCTCATCCCATTCCACCCCATACCTTCACTCCCAGCTATTATTATTCCTTTTAGATGACCTTTTTTATGCCAAGATCTAGCTTCAATCTAAAAATTCAGTGATTGGCCTTCTCTCCTGAGAAGTCCATGGTCTGCTCCAGGTTTAGTCACATCTTCTGGTTCTTACCTTCCATCTTTTCCCTAGCTTTAACATGAAGGCATGTAGATGCTTTTGCCTGCATTAACAGCCTCCTTTCTTTTTCTCCCATGGTGTCCTCTTTAACCTTCTAATGAGTCACTCAACTTCTGTTCTTACATGATTTTCTTCTTGTCTCTGTTCCTCTGTTAACTGTATCCCCAATGTACCAGTTTACCAGAAAGAGGGAAATCCGTCAAATACTCTCATGCTTCTTATTTAACCACTTATTTCTGTGTGTTTTATCTCTTGGTTTACTTTAAGCTTACGACTCTTGTCTGAGTTTTCTCCTTCCTTTGCATACAAATGCTCCTGTAAGACTTGGAGTGGGCACATCTTACTGTAACCTGCAGCCTGGCTCAGCATCTTGTCTTGCCTTCCTTTGCTGAGCTTGTATTTTACTTACATACATAAACTATATCAAGGACTTGACTTATTTTAATTCTATTGATAAAATAATACGCAAAACTAGAAAACCTTTTCAATACACACACCAATTAATTAATAATAACTTCAGTTCTCCTCTGTTTTATTCTTGAATTCCATATTTATTACAAACATGACTCCTTTTTCTATTATTTCCTATACTTTGGCTTTATATCTCAGAGTAAGTATCTTTCTACATTGTTGATTATTTCTTTCTATCTTGTGATAATCCAATTTCTTCTTGTGCCCACAATTATTTAATTTTCTCTCTAGGTTTTTTTGTTCTGAATTTTAAAAATTAGTTATTTAGTCTACTAAAGAATTTTTAATGTAATAATGGTTAAAACAAATTGTCATTAACATGATTTCAACATGTTTTCATTACCAACTAAAATCATAGAAAACAAAGGTAAATTTATATTTGGGTTACCTAAAAATTGAGGATTTTTATATAAAGAAGTGGTTTTCTATTTTGTCTGGAATTTTCTGTTCTTATATTATTTTTTGTTTTTCTTAATCCAGTACCTGGATATTATGTTGTGTCTCCCCTCCCTCTTTTTTTTACTAGCAAATTTCTTGGAATCCAGTAATAAGAACTAAGAATCTTTTGTTTTCTTGTTGGTTTGTTGTATAGTCTTTTAAAAATCATTATCTTAATTTTATTGAAATAGTTGAGATCTACTTGCAATGGCATTGCCTTCAATTGTTGTCTATTTTAGTTTTATACAGGAATCGGATTATAGGTACTTGGAAGTTACGTGAATAAGGAACAGTTGTTCATTTTAAGTATGACATAATTCTGTGACATGTATTTTACTTATTAAAATGCCATGCTTGTTTTTGTCAATAAGGCCAATGGATTTTATTGTTAAGCCAAAGCGATTCAATCATATTTAATGAAAACTTGGGAGATGGTCTCTGTTTTAGAATGATTGCCAAAATAAGATTAATCAAAAATTGCATAAAATCAGCTCTAATCATGCATTTCTTCAAGTTTGTTAAGTAAAAACTTCCAATCATTAATTTCACTTTTACAGTGGTAGCACAGCTTGTTAAAATTTTCCTGATATGAACTATGGTTAAATTTTCAAGCATCACTGAATTAAGAGTTTCGGCAAAATCTCTCTCACTTTAGAAACTCTTAGGAATTTATAAACATTCAGGGGTGTTAAAATTACTTATTTGTGATTTAGATAACATAAATTTTAATTTCAGTTGTGATTTTTTTTAATTCCCCTGTAATTGCTTTATTTACATTTTTTCCTAATGTTTTCAAATTATTATTAGCCCAACTTAAAGACTTACTGGTCAGCTATATATGACAATTCCCTGAGTACATTTTAATATTTCCATAAATAGGAAAATGAAAATACAGTTAGCCTTACTGCCATCTTTCCCTGAATAGAGTAGCAGTTATATTACTGTGTAAAGTTAACATGTCATGGATGTAATATTCTGGAGACAGTGGTGCTTGGAAATGTTCATATTCTCCCACTAATCGTTTGTATGTGTAGTTGCATTTCATGTTATTTGTGTATTTGCATTCACCTTGTGTTTTTGGTGCTTGTTAAAAATGTTTATTCCATTTTTCAGATTCCTTTTTTCACAGGTCAGTTTCTGAATGACAAAGAGACTCCTAAGTATTGACTTCAACCAAAACTAAGCCCAAGAAGAGAGGGACTCTCCTGCCTAGGGATATTTTATAATTAGGTTAATCGTTCCTAACTGTCTTGAGATGGCTCCTGGATACTCCCTCCATAGCTTCTTTCCTCCAAGACTAAGAATTTTCTAGCTCTTTCATTTGAATGAATTATTCAGTAAAACATGGTGAAAATAGTCCAGGATGTATTTGGTTCCCAGGTCTGAAACATAAACCTGAACCCTACAGGCCTAGTAACTGGAAATTTTGGTTTTAAGAAAGCCATCAAGTTAGACATCTAGGTGTTTCTCTCCCCATTTTTAGATGGAGATGTAACAGTTAACTTTGAAAATTCAAACGGGCACATGATACCCATCGGAGAGGAATCTACCCGAGAGGAAAATGTAGTAAAATCTGAAGAAGGTAATGGCTCTGTAGCTGAAAAAGCACCACCTCTGGAGGAAAAGGCAGAAGATAAGAAAGGTAAAATCAAGAGAAACCCCATATTCTTTTACAGCTCAAAGTTGAGAAGCAGGACTTAGGCTTCAAATAGTGATCCTAAGACCAGTAGAGAGGAGTTCTGCAAATACAAAGAGGAGAGAAACGATAACTAGCAAAGAGAAATTGGATGGTTTCCTCAGGTAGCTACATCCATTTTATAAGCACATCATTTAATGTTTTATTAAAGGGGGCTAATTAATAGTAAGAATCGGAAGGGGTGGCCTCTTCTATCATTGGAGATGTCTGGGAATGTTATCCTTTCCTCAGGAGCTTTTTCTCAGTATCTTTTTTTAAAAATTTATTTATTTATTTTTGGCTGCATTGGGTCTTTGTTGCTGCACGCGGGCTTTCTCTAGTTGCAGCGAGCAGGGGCTACTCTTGGTTGTGGCGCGTGGACTTCTCACTGCAGTGGCTTCTCTTGTTGCGGAGCTTGGGCTCTAGGCGCGCGGGCTTCAGTAGTTATGGCACACGGTATCAGTAGTTGTGGCTCGCGGGCTCTAGAGCGCAGGCTCAGTAGTTGCGGCACATGGGCTTAGTTGCTCTGTGGCATGTGGGATCTTCCTGGACCAGGGTTCGAACCCATGTCCCCTGCATTGGCAGGTGGATTCTTAACCACTGCGCCACCAGGGAAGCCCCTCAGTATCTTTAAAAAAAAAAAAAAAGCCAGCAGTCTGAACATCTTTCTCTGCTGGTTACTTTCAAATTATAGCAGCTCAGCTTGGAGGAATAGCATAACAAGATGGCTCGCTTAGCCCAGCATTATCTCTTTAGAAGTGGGAGCTTGGCTGGTGGCATCCGCACACCCAACATTGTAAGTTCTGGTCCAGGTTCAGGCATTTCTGGGAGACCCAGGAATAGTTCCCAGTAATGCCGGGGATTCTGGTTGCTGGAATGGCCACAACCTCTGCTCCATGATTTGTCTGTGCAATTGGAAATTTCAAAATATGCCAGAGGCAATTATGCCATTCCCTGAAGGCTTCTTTAGAGACTTTGGTTTCCAAAGTGAAATACTATGGTAGATTGCAGAACTGCAAAATACTTGTCTATCAAGGACCCCCAGAACATTCACAAGTTCCTGGTCACTGATTGACTACATCTCCATACCATTCCTATCGGTTGCAGGAACCCCCAAGCCTCTTACTTATGCAAACCTGAACTGAAACCCCCGTAAGGTAATGCTTTGTTGGGAGATTCTAGATGATTTCCTGCTGCATAGAAATGAATCCTCAGAAAACATGCTATTTTTCCATAAAGCCTGCCTCTGAGCTGGATGGCATAAATTTGTCAAACCTAGTTTGGGCTCTCTAGGCATTTTGAGAACTCTTAGAAACTGCTGGAAGGAAACTTCTCTTCCTCTGTTCTTGACCCAAATCCTCCAAAGGCAAAGGGAACAGAAGAACATTTGACAAACACAACTTAACATCATCTTCTCAGGAAGTCCATAACCTCTTATTACTTGAATATAAATTAGCCTTTAAAAATTTTAGAAGCCTCTATTATTAATCTGTTGGAAATTTTTTATTTTGCTTTATTCCATATTAAGTATGGTGCTCATGGGGCTTTACTTAGTGTTTCCATTGAAGGGCTCTGGTTATGCTTAAGATCATATGTTAGTTGATTTCTCATAACTGATTATGAGAAATTAACTAAAATTTTTAATGATAATATTCCTGGAACATAAGAGAAAACAGACCTGAGTAGAGTTTAAGAGGTTTCAGTTGAAATGCAGTGATTTCTTTTTTTACTTTTTTATTTTTTAGTCCAACTGTCCTGTCTCACCACATTGTTAAATTTCAAATCCATCTGTGCTCTGTCCCTGCTACAGCCTTTTCACATTCAAAATCACATCCTTCATTATGTAACAGTGCCATCTCTAGTGCGTGCCTGGTCCGTGTGGAATGTCAGTCAGTGGACTGGACGGACTTCAAAGGCCGTATTTCCCTTATCAGCCTAATAAAAAGTTGCTGACAGTTTTATGTTAATTAAACCAGCAGGCCTGATGTTCCAAAAAGATGGCAGGCTTCATAGGTTCATGGATATTTGAGAGATGTTTTTGTTTTCTTATTTTTTTACTTTGGATTAGTACATTCAGTTCTTTTTGGTCAAATAAGGTCCAAGATAACATCTTGCTTGGCTGGTCTGTGCATAAGGAGATGGGAAGGGTGGACATGGTGCCCCAGCACCAGTAAGACAGAGGAGCCTCCCTCTCGCTGTGTAGACAGTGGCCCTGCTGGAGCCACACTGAGTGAGGGGAAGCATTTGGTATGGAAACCACTTCCTGACAGTAAAAAGAATGTCACTCCTGACCAACATCATGGAGTATCATGTTAAATAGAAAATATCTTATAAACAAACCATTCATCGCTCTGGAAAGACAGCATTTAATACTGAGAAAACAGCTTAAGAGTTACTCTTACCTCTGCTCCTCTTTTGATCTCACTTCTTATTTGAACTTACTACCGTGCAAATCTGCTCTCTCATGTTCTCAGTGTACCCTTTATTTTGGGGTGCAGTGTGCCCCTTCCTTTTGCATTAAGTCAACTCACCCAAGAACTTCTTTTCATATATAACTGGTTATGTTTGCAAAGCCAAATCACATACCATCCTAGATGCTTGTATCTCTTTTTGAGACAGCACGTCAGTACTTTAATATTTGAAACATCAGCGTCAAAGAAAACAAAACGAATGTCAAGTGGCCTCCCACTACTCTGGGGGTAGGTTCTACCTAGGACACGTGGTGTTCCTGGGGCTCCTGAGGGCACCTGATTCTGAGTTAGGGCGGTGGTCTTGGGCCTCTTCTGCCTAACACTGGAAACATTTTCCTGAAGGCCTTCGGGCCTCTTAGTCTCCCATTATTCCTTATCAATAAATCTATATATAAGCAGAAAAACTGATCTGCAATCTGTTAAATATAGCTTGGTATTAAATATGAGAAATCTGCAAAGTATCTGATATTATTTCTGTTGAGTCATTGTAGAGGGCTTTCCATGAAGTAACAAGTATCTTACCTGCATTTGTTCCCCACGTGAGCATGAAGGGCAGCCATGGGGGCCAGGGAAAGAGCACACTGTGCATTAAGAAACGGCCTTTGCCTTCAAGCAGATCGTGACCTATGTGGAGACCAGCACGTACACAGGCAATTGTAATACAAGATGCAAAGTGCTCTGGGAGGCCCGAGGACAGCAAACCAGGGAGCTTGCAGGTGGGACCAAAATTGGGTCTTAAGAGGAAGATACTTCTAAACTGAGACCTGGAGGAGATAAGAAGGATGCAGGCAGACAAAGGAGAGGAATGGGGGCAAGTGCATTCTAGGCAAAGTGAAGGCCGCCTGCAGTTCTCAGATTTGCCCTCAGTGTTGTTGGACTCGACTCTCCCTGTGGTGGAAGGAGGCAAATTTGGAAGTGTAGTCAGTAGCTCACCTCCAGACCATTGTTAAGAGATGTAGTATCCTCACCAAGCCAGAGTGCATAGGCAGCCCTTTCTTAACCTCCTCTTGAAAAAGTAATACTCCTCTACACCATCAGTTTATGTCTTTTCTTCAGATCATATGCTAATAGTAAAAAATACCTCTTGACGTTATTCATTATATCCCAGATACAAGAGTTCACTTCCCACGGGTGTGTGTGTGTGTGTGTGTGTGTGTGTGTGTGTGTGTGTTAGTAACTGTCAGCTGATCAGTCACATTCACTGAATAGACATAATGTTTAGAGCATCTTGCCTGATGGAATATAAAATTTCAGACAAAAGCAGTTTATAATTTAGTCAGAAAAGTATACTGTTTGCGTGCGTGTGCTCACGCATACATACGCACGCACATATACCCGTTAGGAATCACTGCAGAGTAAACATAAACATTGGCCATATGGCAAACACACACAGATAATTTGATAGAATTTACAGAGGAGGGAGGAGTGGACCACGCTTCTCCAGGAGTAGCCGGAAGTTTGCGTGTAGTATGTACATTCTCAACCCAGTAGGAATTGAAATTTCCAGCTGTCATAGAGTGAACCATCTCCCTCCCAGACTGAGAAGCTGGATTCTTTGGGATATAACTTTAGAATTTAAAAAGCTTAGGCAGACAGAAAAAAGATCCCTCAGTAATATGCCATGAAGGCAGAGGATAAGAGATGTGAGGCTTTGTAGCAGGAGAGAGAATTAGGATACCAGGTGGTGCAGATCACTGTGATGGGCTTTCACCATGGATGGTGTTATTGGTGGATCTCCATTATGCCAGGGGCTAAAGGTACAAAGATGGACTTAAAGGACAGGCCTCTAACCTAAGTCAAAAGACTAGCAAATCAATGTACATTTGTATGTTTTACATTAAAATAAAATGTTTTCAGTGACTGTCAACTTGTATTGTTCTCAACTCTGACTCTTGCAATACAGTGGCCTTGTGTATCAGACCTGGTGGGTTAGGAGCGCCACTCCTGTATTATGGATGCTAAGCAGCTTAGTTGAAGAGACAAGATATATAAACAGAAAGGCAGACATACAAAGTAGCCTCTGAGAAATGTTGACTAAGTAGCTCAGGTAACGAGTACAATTAAGTGCAGGAGTCCGCCTGGGCTGCAGTGACGGGTGGGTTGCATGACTGAGGGAAGGTAAAAGAAAAGTTTTATTCGTTACATACTGAAATTTCAATCACTTTTATGATAGTTATACATGTAGAATGATGGAGATGTAAAAAAAAGGGGAGGAGTCCTCACTTCACACTCACTGGGATGAGAAATGAAACAAAAGAAATAATAAAATGTGATGCATTCCAATATTAAAATCCTTTCTTGTTCATTTGATAATAGAAGAACATATACAGTAAAGGCTCAGTCTTGTCTTAACGCTGTCTTACACTTTTCGTTGTGCTCCATTTTGAAATGCTGCTTAGCTCTTTGGACCCAAAGTGTATTTTTTTTTTTTTTTTGCGGTACGCGGGCCTCTCGCTGTTGTGGCCTCTCCCGTTGCGGAGCACAGGCTCCGGACGCGCAGGCTCAGTGGCCATGGCTCACGGGCCCAGCCGCTCCTCGGCATGTGGGATCTTCCCGGACCGGGGCACGAACCCGCGTCCCCTGCATCCGCAGGTGGACTCTCAACCACTGCGCCACAAGGGTAGCCCCCCCAAAGTGTATTTTAATTTTAACTAGTCACAATTAGAAAAGATAAGGATGTGAATATGTGGATGAACGTTCAGCATCCCCACTTTTTAAAATGAGAAACTGATACTACTCTAGTTATGCAAAATCTGTGTGAGCCTTCTTAGATATGATTTTTTAAATAAATTTTAACGTTTATCTTTTTAAACTCATTACTTGTGTTTACACTACAAAACAAATTTGATATTTTTTTTGGTTTCTGCACCCTCCAGTACCTACAGTTGTGACACGGTTTGAAAAGGTCAGAGGAAGTTATTGTAAAACAGGAAGCTGCCCTAGTGCACTGGGAGAACTTGAGAAAATTTTAATAATAGAAAATAGTTTATTCAGTGCATTGTGCTTCCTGTACCAGATTCTAGAGAGTCTCCCTTAGCTTAGAAAATAATTGATTTTTGACCACAACGAGACAGAGACAGAGCACAGATCCCTTTCAGGTTGATGGGGCTTGAGTTCTCCTGAGAAAGTCCCTCAGTGGAGGGTAACTGTGAGTCCAACCATTGCTGTGCCGTCAGCCTCACCCTGTGGCCGTGTGTGTAATGCGCTGATCTGCCACTCTTGGAGTTCTTCAGTTTGGTTAAAAACTTAGCACTCATGCCCACATCATCGTCCAGCAACCACCGATTCGAAGTTGGTGTCAGCCCCTGGTGGTGGACATTTACGCTCACCCTGAACTTAACTTCATCACAGTCACTCGTGTAGTCTTATTTTATCACAGGAGTGATTTTTGGACCTGGAGAGCACACCCTAGTTTGGCTTTTAGCCTTTGATCTTCTTTACCCCAGCCTTCTTCACTCTCTCTGGTGCAGAAGCCCACTGGTTCCCAGGGGCCAAGCAGCTGCATGTTTGTCTCACTGTTGCACTATGTCTCGCTCCTTCTGTTTGCATGGTGTGTATGGTGTGTGTCTGTATCAGTCTGCTTCTGTTCACTTTCTCATTTGTAGAGAACCCTGAAAACCACTCTGAAACACCGGCAGCTCCTGCTCTACCTCTTCCAGCTCTTCCTAAACCTACACCCAAACCTAAGTCCAAAAAAACACCTGTGCCTCCAAAAGGGGCCGCTGCTGGGGCCGGCCCCAAGGGTGACGAAGTACCTCCTATTAAAACAATTACAAAGGCTCCTGGTAAGCAGGCCCCCGTCCCTCCACCCAAGCCAACAAGCCGAAATGCAACCCGAGAGGCTGGTGAGTATGCCCTCTGTGGGGTTGAGTCTAGGGTGCTTGGCGCTGGGGTGGGGCTAATTTCTTCTTCTAGGAATGATGGCCTTTTTGGTGTCTGCTCTCTTAGGATGTAACACCAGTGGACTCAGCTTTGACACAGAGAATGCCCGGGAGATTCCTTTGTTGCTGTCTCTACCAAAGAAAAGTCAACCACTTGATCCATTCACCTCATTAGGTTTAGGGTGAATAGACGTCTTTCATCCTGAGTATCCACTATCTGCACAAAACCCAGTAGAAGGAAACAGGGAGTAGTCTGCCTGATGAATAGTGATGATGTGATCTGACGTTATTCAGACAGCAACTGGCCTGCCTGTTTGAGTTTATGGGTGGCTCTTTGGCTCGGGTTTTCTTTCAAAATATCTTAAGTTTGCACATAAAAACATGATGCTTACCTCTTTGACATATTTGCTGGATCTTAATGTCTTAAACCTTATAGGCATCCCTCTACTGACAAATGACAAAGGGTTCATATCACTCAGTGCTTCATGCCACCACTCTCTACTGGAGTCACAACTGCACAGCAGAGTTGGAAGTTACATGCTCAGTGCCCCCTTCCCAACCTCATAGACTTCAGTGTGTTACAAGGGAAAGCATCTAGTGGAGCCATTACAAGCTGTGACTGCAAATCACCGGGGGATGTTTGGGTGATTACATCACTTCATGTCATGTGTGTCCAGCTTTCCTTTCACATCAGATACGCTTAATGCAAAGCGGAGCCCCCATTCTAGTGAAGTGGAATAAAGAAGCCTCTCCTGCCATCCAACCTTTGAAAGGACATATTCCAAATATACATGCTGAGCATCTTTTTCCCATTAACACATGCATAAAAATTCTCCTGTGTTATAGCAAACCTTACTTTCCTTAAAATCAGCAGCAGCTTTCTCAAAACCAGCTACCAGGATATGCCTTGGTATTAATCTTTCCCCCTTGTAATTTAAACCCATAATGCTCAGATTCAGAGAGTGGCTTAGGTGACAGTATGACAGAACTCAGAATGCAAATAGATGTCTGTGTCCTGGTGTTCCTGTCTACCACCTTTGACCTTGTGTGTCTGGGTCTCATTTTCTAATAAG
The DNA here is from genome assembly GCF_003031525.2 of Neophocaena asiaeorientalis asiaeorientalis. Lineage (NCBI taxonomy): Eukaryota > Metazoa > Chordata > Mammalia > Artiodactyla > Phocoenidae > Neophocaena > Neophocaena asiaeorientalis. Next base: position 658,894 of record NW_020173666.1, read on the forward strand.
CTCTAAAATGAAAATCTCAGAATGCTTTGCCAACAGTGCCTACGGGCCATTTTCTCAGGGACCAGCTTCCACCACACATCAGTGTCTGTTCTTGTTGGTGTCTGTGTGTGTTTCCCAGACTTCCTAGCACACCTCAGGAGCAGTGCTTGAAGTGAGGCAGGTGCTGATTTACTTCCTGACGTAAAGCCCCAAACTCGCACCCTGTCCTTGGGAGTGAGGACCCACTTCCCCACGCTCCACGTGGCAGCAGCTCACGGTTGACTCGGCTTGCCCTCTCTCTTACTTCTCTCGGAAGAAGGCTGGTGATTAACACCAGGGCAGGTGACAGCTTTCATGAGAGATTTGGAGTTATTTCCAGATATTTTACTTGAAGATTTTTTATAGACTTATGATGTTCCTAAGAGGAAAGTACAGTCATGTTATCCATTGTATTAAAAGAGGCCCAACTGGCGCTCAGTGTGAAAAAGGTTGCTGTTCTCAGGTTATCACAGAGAAACAGGAGTTGCCTTGAAGTCTACCAACAAGCCCAGCGTGCAAGGATCTTTTTTTTTTTTATCAAATATTGATAATACTCCTTCAGAATCCTACTCACATTCCATTTGTAACCATTTAGAACCTTCTACATGGTAACTTTGTTTTATTTGAATAAAGTTGACCTCCTGGAAAAGATACTTCAAATGTCACTCCTGATTTTCAGTCAGACATTTAATCTCTTAAAAAAATTTATTGGTTCAGATTCTTCCTCTGTTACTAAGTTAGTGTAGACCTCCAGATCACCAGATATCAGGTTGGCACATTTGCTGGTGAAGTAACATCTCATATTTTTTTTCTTTCTCGTTACACGCTGTGTTAACAACACAAGTATTTAACTGAGGAGAGGTGGCATTTCTTTTTTAGTCATGGCTATAATTCAAGGTAACTTAAGCAACATTTCAGCAAAATCCTCATTTTAGACTACACTTAAAAGAGAAATATAGTAACATGGCTTGAATTTGCACTCTAGGCATAAAAAATTTTTTCCTTAAGCAAGGCTGAAGTTAACTTTGCTGTTAGAAAAACAAAAAGACTTTTCTACAAGAAAAAATTATTAGAATTGATGTGTGGAAACGGTTCTGTTCAATTTCCCCAAGAAATAACTGAACATGTTTAGACAGCAAGTCCCTAGCATCTTGGTTGTGAAAGGTACATTTGGAATGGACTTAGATTGTAGGGGTATGCTTAATAAGTTTGCCCTATAGGCAAATGAGGATTGTTTATTTCAAAGAAACATTGACAGGCCCTGATATGGGGGAGGGCAGTTCTCATAATTACGGATATCTAAAATAATAAAGCCCCCAAGCCATGGAGACTTGTTTTAAGCCTGCATTTGTGTCACCAAGTGAGACTGCCTTTTTTCAGTAGATCAGAGCTAGTGAAGTCATACACCTCATTGTCTATTCCTTTATCTGTTCTTATTCTCCTGACCCTCCCAGCTGACTTCGATAAAGTTATAACCAGAGGTAAGTTACAATAAATAACAGCTGTATGCAGTGTGGATTTTGGCTCCACAATACTAACAAGATTTTTCTAGTTCTTCTGTGGAAGATAGTTTGACCCCTCCGGAAAAAGAGGGAATATACAACATTGTAACAGAAAAAGCAATTAGGAGAAATGTATCGATCCTAAAGGTCATAGGAGTTTAAATGTATTTCCTGTGATGATGAAAAGGAGAGTTAACTTTTTTGTTTTGCCATAGCCATGGCCATCCTCTGATGAAGGCCCTCTAGGGGCATAAGCAGTTTTAGAAGCTCTGAAAATGATACTCTTTCCTTTCAGATTATTCAAACACTACCCATTTACACATTTTTTGTAAAAAAAAGAAAAAAGACATTTTTCTGCCTCTTGATGTTTTGAAGGAGACTTGTCCTTCATATGTGGCCATGGGTTTTCCCTCTGCCCCGTTATCGCTGCAGTTGGGGAGATGGGGCAGGGCGGCAAGCCACTCTACAGCCATTGGGAAGAGCTGGTTTGGAGTTTGCTCTTTTAGCAGTTAAGATGAGTAAATTTGCTTTTGGCCAGACAGGAGCTGGTGGTATATACTCCAGCATCTTCTGAATGTGGGCCACTCCATTCCCAGAAAGGCATCATACAACATGTACAGTTTGTGATGAGAGTAATCTTGTACTATACCCAGACAGCTGCTGGTGTGTGCCCTCTACACGCTATAATGTCCCTTCTTTGGAACATACAGGGACTTTTTCAGGTGACCCATAGGGCAAGGAGGTGAGGATTTCCCTTTGGCTGTCTCAGCTAAAGACTGGAGGAGGGAGTAGACAGAGGACTCTTGACCCTCAGGGTTTGGCCTCAAGTGTCACTGGCTCCTCCGTTGGAGGCAAGGAGGGGGCAGAAAACAAGGCCATTATTATCATTAGCCTATATCCCTTTATGCATTTATTCAGACAGATTTGTAAACTTTAAAGGGAACATGGTCATTGACGATTGCAACTCGGTTAGTTTATTTAAAAAGTGTTCTCTTCTTTGACTCTTAATGCAAAATCTCTCTACTTTAGCTGGTTCCTCTCATTCAAGAAAAACAACTGGCTCCAAAGCAACAGCTTCACCGTCTACTTCCTCCACCTCATCTCGTCCTAAAGCTTCAAAGGAGACAGTTTCTAGCAAAACAGGGATGGTAGGAATCACAAAGGGCAAGAAAAAAACTGGCAAGCAGCCAACGTCTCAACCGTCCTCAGATGCAACCGTTTCTGGCATATCTGACCTTAAAGGAGAGCCTTCGGAGACCAGCGTGGCGAGTCTCAAACCCGAGCAGACTGCCCCTGGCACCGAGGAGCAGACCACAGGCAGACCCAAGTCCGCAGTCCCTCTGCCCGCTGTGGCTCCAGCACCTCTTCCCCCCACCGCTTCTCCCCCTCTGGAGGAGCAGAGCATTGCTGCCTCAGACACTCCTGTCGTCCTGGCTAGCAACGGAGCCGACCTGCCCGTCCCTGCCTTAGACCCAAGTCAGCTTCTCTGGACTGAAGAGGCGACAAACAGCACCACTGTCCACTCAGGCACTGGCTTAAGTGTTAGCAGAGAAAATGCAAAATGGTGAGTCGGCACAAAAACCCCATATTCTATCTGTATTCCTATGAAGCTGGGTACTAAAGGTCACTGAATCACTCTGCTGGCAATGAAGGAGCCTACTTTGGTTTCTTCTATAATGTAATCTAGTTAGGTAAGCACACCTGTTAGGTAATGTTAGGTAAGCACACCTGTAATCCAGCCGTTGATTTGGTTTTTTTAAATTGAAGTATAGTTGATTTCTAATGTTGTATTAGTTTCAGGTGTACAGTGAAGTGATTCGTGTATATGTGTGTGTGTGTACATATTCTTTTTCAGATTCATTTCCATTATAAGTTATTACGAGATACTGAATATAGTTCCCTGTGCTATATAGTAGGTCTTTGTTGTTTATTTTATATATGGTAGTGTGTATCTTTTAATCCCAAACTCCTAATTTATTCCTCCCTCCCCCCTCTTTCTCCTTTGGTAACCACAAGTTTGTTTTCTATGTCTGTGAGTCAATTTCTGTTTTGTAAATAAGTTCATTTGTATCATTTTTTAGACTTCACATATAAATGATGTCATATGATATTTGTCTTTCTCTGACTTACTTCATTTAGTATGATAGTCTCTAGATCCATCCATGTTGCTGCAAATAGCATTATTTCATGCTTCTTTATGGCTGAGTAATATTCCATTGTATATATGTACCACATCTTCTTTATCCTTTCATCTGTCAATGGACATTTAGGCTGATTCCATGCCTTGGCTATTGTAAATAGTGCTGCAATGAACACTGGGGTGCGTGTGTCTTGATTTTTCATAGCCCTGCCCCAGGAATGCCACGGGCTGCTGGAGAGGATTCCATTGGCCTTACTGACTGATACACTTCAGATCTGTGCTTTCAAGGACATTTAGAGTCTGCCTCATCACTGCTTAGCAGTCCTTTTTCTTTTTCCTAGACAGTTTCCTCCTCTTCCCTTATAGTGGTTACTTACATCTTTACCACTTACGTCCAGATTGCTCACCCATTCCTGCCCACCTCCATTTCAACAAGTTATTTAGCCTCCTCCGAAAATAAAGAGCATCAGGAAAGAACTCTTTTCCAACTCCTTTTCCTCCAGCCTTAGAGCAGCTACCTTTCTTACTTCCTCAATTCCCTACCCAGCTCAAGTGTTATCTCCTCTGTGAAGCCTTTCAATATTCATCCAGACAGAATTGGTTATTGCATGTACTCTAACAGCACTTTTTTCCTACCTATGGGACAGAACTAACCACCATGTCTTACTTACCTCTGTATCCCCACCAACCAGTACAGAATCTGGTATGCTATAGGCATGCCATCATCCAGTTGCCCAAGCCAGAAACCTGGAATTCATCCTAGGGTCCTCATTCTCCCTTGTCCTCCAGATCTAATCACTCACAAAGTCCTATAAATTTTCTACTTAAAGATAAATAAGACATGTTAGCTCTGCTGTCCCATAGGTGTAAGAAAGAGGACTGTCAGAGTGTAGTAGATGTCACTACCAATTCTGTCTAGGGAAGGCTTGGAGCTCTTAAATCCAGCCTCGTCTGTTTCTAAGAATAAAACCCAAATTCACTCTTTACAATATATAATTTAATATTTCCTCTTTCAAAAAAATCCTTGTCCTGTTATACTTTAAAAAATTAGTACATTAATTAAATTGATTTGGATCAAGAGACTAAAATACCACTTTTAATTATTCAATTGCTAGTGATATTACTCTCCATTTATTAAATACTTATTTAATGTCAGGAAGTGTCAGTTATTTAATTCACATAAGTCTCCCCTGAAATATCTCTGTTGAATATATGAGAAAACTGATGCTGAGAGAGATAACATGGTTTGCCCAAGATCACCCAGGTAGTAAGTGGCAGAGTCAGGACGCAAGCCCAGAGCTGCACATCACACTCAGCGCTCTAAGGAATTTCATAAGTTTCCAAAGCACCTGCTTCTACCTCTTTTGCAATTTCTTTTGTGTTTGTTTCTCTCATTTTGAGTACCGTCATTCAAAGGAAAGACAAGGAAAGGTAAATAAATGTTAAAGTACAAATTATTTTATTTGACATTTTAATAAATGATTGGGGAAAAGAAGGTATTGAAATGAATGCTTATGGTATCCTGAATACTTCCAGCACAGAGCAGGTGTCTTCACTTCATTATGAGTGTTTGCCAGCGTTGGCATCAAGTCCAGCCTTTAGAACTGAACAGTCACTCAGCATTCCACCATGTATTTTTTGCTTACCTTCTATGTGCCAGGCGGCGTACTAAGCACCAAAGATACAAAAATGGACAAAACATTACAGTTCAGATTGGTTTTTACCAAAATAATGTCTAACATGCCCAGGAAGTACAAATGTTTAAGATAAAGTCCGAATTTAGGGAAGGAGATCAAGTATATGGATTCACTCTTCAATATACTAAAGAACAAGGTGTAACATATAAAATAATTCCTCAGATAGTCTTAAGCACTGAGAAAGCCCATTTCCACAGGTGACCTGATTCTGTCCAGCCCACTTGCACAACCATTTTAGGAAGGGCACTCTCTTGTGCTAAACGCCATGCTGCATGCTGGGGGCTTGACATCTGTCTTCACCCCAAGTACTTGCAGGATTGTCAGACGGAAGAGGTGAGCATCTGTTCTCCACTTCCACGGGGGCAGTGATCACAGGGAATGAGCTGAGAACATCATTGGACACTGAGGTGTTTATAATAGATTCTCCTGTCAGTCAAGGTAACCATAATGCTTTCCTAGAAGCGGGCATAGAGATTTTCTTCTCTGTACATCCTTCAAAATTAAAAATTTCAATTGCAGTTCATCTCACAGGGGCGGTGTGTGTTTGCTCTTGAGTTAAGGAGCTTGGAATAAGTAGTCTCTCAAATTTCCTTCCAAATACTTTCTTCCCTTTTTAAGTGGATATGTGAGTTAGAATTTCTGGCTCTTAGTCGCTTGCTTTACTTAGAACTTTCCCTCAGTTATGTTTAGTCAACGAATGTGTGAAAATCCTGTCATTTTATGAAGAGGCTTCTGTTTGGAATACAAATGTGAAAACTTTAAAGAAGACAAGTGGCCATGTGTAAAAATACCTGCTTCTATTCACATAGTGCAGGGTAGTTACTATTTGGTAGATTTCGATTTGTTGGTAGCATCAGTAACATATAATTCTGATATAATTTTAGGCAGAAACTACTAACCCCAATTGGAGCCCATATCCAAATGGGACTTGACTCTTCTAGTTCATTTCCACAAACCTTAATAGAGTTCATTGTATTGTTCTATGTGCCAAGAAACGTAGGGGGAAAATGAGAGCCGAGTCTTGAGTTGGTTGATAAAAATTTGGAGTAAAATACTTAATATTAAGTTAAATATAATCTATAATATCAATATAACATAATATTAAGTATAAAACTAAAATATAACATCACATTTGATAGACTGAGGGTTTTAAGTCTGGGTTGTAGACTGGCCTTGCTACCTCGTTGGGGCAACTCACTCACGGCCTTCTTGGGTTCCATGAACTATAAATTACTTAACAATTAACAATTGTTAAGTTGTAAATATATGCAGAAGTCTTTGAAAACTGCAAAACATTATAAAATGCAAATGATGAGATTAAATTAATAATTGGTATCATGATAAATTAATGAACAGTGATACGAACACATACTAGGACTCAACCCTGAAGTATCTTTGTTCCGCTCTTCAGAATGTGTTATTAATTGGCATATCTTGTGAACGTGCTTCGGTCACCCACAGTGGCCTCCAGTGGCAGTATGCTAGAAATCCAGACTGTGAAAAAAAGAAATCTTATTTAAAATGAGATTTCATACTTTGGAAGCAATATGGTGGTTCCTCAAAAAATTAAACATAAAATTACCGTATGATCCAGCAATTCTACTTCTGTGTATATAGCCAAAAAAAGTGAAAGCAGGCACTCAAACAGATATTTTTACACCAGTGTCCATAGCTGCAATATTCACAACAACCAAAAGGTAGAAACAACCCAAACATCCATGGAATGATGAATTAATAAACAAAATGTGGCCTCTACATACAATGGAATACTATTCAGCCTTAAAAAGGAAGGAAATTCTGACACATGCTACAACATGGATGAACCTTGAAGACATCCAAAGTGTAGTAAGTCAGACACAAAAGGACAAATGTAAAATTTCACTTATATGAAGCACGTAAAATAGTGAAATTCATAGAGACAGAAGGTAAACTGGTGGTTGCCAGGGGATGAAAGAAGAGGAATGGGGACTTACTGTTTAGTGGATACCGAGTTTCAGTTTGGAAAGATGAAAACTTCTGCAGGTGGATGGTGGTGATGGTCACGCAACAATGTGAATGTGATTAAGGCCGCTGAGCTGCACACTTCAAAAGTGTCAAAACGGTCAATTTTAGGCTTTATGTATTTCACACAATTAAGACAAATTTCGTATTTCCTTCTTTGAAAACAAGAATGTTTGGCTGTTGGATTTTTCTAATAAGTGAAAAATAGAGAATTTTGAGAACGCTTAGGCTTATCATCCACAAAGTTGAATGTCAGTACCTCCGATTCTGACAAAGTTTACCTGTTTTTATCATTCAGAGAACTGTTTTTTTATTTTTTTCAGTGAGAACAGCAAGCACATGTTTTGCACTGAACGGTCTTTCAGAAGTGTGACGTCCAAATTTGGATTCTTCTATTTATATCAGAAAGCAATGTGGGGAACTTCTGTATCTTAAAATGAAGATTACATTGTTTTTGATATGATATGTTTTTGATGTAAAGTATTTTTTAAAATTCTGGTCTGTGAAAATTGGCAAGCTTTGTATATTTATAGTAACTTTAAGCCAGAGACTCTTACCAAGCTAAATAATAGAAACTCATTGCATCCTGACATATCACCTTTCTTCTAAAGAGTCCACTTAGCTTTCACATTTTCCATCTCATGTTATTAGTATAATCTTATGACAGGCAGTTTTACAAATGGAGAAGATATATAATTTTTTACTGTTAATACACTGACTATGATGAAAGTAGGATTAATTCATATACCAATTAAAGAAGATAAACTTTTCTGTGTCAGTACCGTTCTAGGTACTGGGCTGGGCTACGACATGATATGAGTTCTGCTTGTCAAGGAACTTTGGCGGGCTGGGGAGGCAGACTGAGATGCAGTATACTAAGTGCTCCAGTGCGGTGGGCACCGTGGGAGCAGGGAGAGAGGCCAAGGAACTAGTCTGATGGCCAATGAGAGAGTCCTCAGGGAGCTGAGGCTTTAAGCTAGACATGAAAGATAAGTAGGAGTTACAGGTCCAAGAAAAAGTGGAGGCAAAATCAAATATCTAAGAACCGCTAGCCCATTGTTCTTTCCACGGAACCTCCTATTGCTAGGGAAAAATAAATGTTCAAAACATAGTTTTACAATATTCATGTACTAAATATGTCAGTCACCACCTGGTCAATCCTTTTCATTTTACGGATGAAGACTCTAAAGCCTTGGGAATTAAGGAATGCAGTATTGTTGCCCCATTTCAGTGACATTAGCTGGCTTGTGTCTGCTTTCTCCTTTCACCAGCCTGAAGGATGTTTATGAAACTAGAGTTCTGTCTCATGTGCCGGCATCATCCCTGAGGATTGCTCTGAGCTTCACACCACCCCCATGTTTCTGTGCCTTTCACAGTTTCACAACCAAAGACGAGCTGGGGAAGGCAGCGCCTCAGCTCCTGACTCCTGGGCTGATGGGAGAATCTTCAGAATCCTTCAGTGCCTCAGAGGACGAAGGCCAAAGGGAATACCAGGCCAATGACTCTGACTCTGATGGGCCTGTCTTGTATACCGATGACGATGACGATGAAGAGGATGAAGACGAGGACGGCAGTGGAGAAAGTAAGGCTCTTTTCAAGAGGTAGGGAGGGAAGTCTGTGGTGGGCAGAAGCAGCTGCAGCCTGTAAAGAGCAAAAGCCTCATCAGGAGCCCGACACCTGATGTTTTCTTTCCCCTCATGTGCCTTTCTCAGATTAGAAATGTATATCTTCTGAGGTCTAGCTTTAGATGAGAGTCCTTTCTGGAAGATGATTCCACAGGGCAGGGCGGTGGGGGAGTCAGTCTATGAGGCCAGTATGCATATTTGAATTTGTCCAGAAAGTCAAACAGAGGCCTTTCTCAGATTGATCAAAGATGGCGCTTCCACACTGGGACCTTTCTTGAATAAAGAGCATCAGTGCAGGATTTGCTGGATTACTCATGGGGGATGTTTGAGAATTTTACGCACTTTTTTTTTTTTTTTTTTTTTTTTGCGGTACGCGGACCTCTCACTGTTGTGGCCTCTCCCGTTGCGGAGCACAGGCTCCGGACGCGCAGGCTCAGCGGCCATGGCTCACGGGCCCAGCCGCTCTGCAGCATGTGGGATCTTCCCGGACCGGGGCACGAACCCGTGTCCCCTGCATCGGCAGGCGGACTCTCAACCACTGTGCCACCAGGGAAGCCCAAGAATTTCACTCACTTTTATACTGTGGTTTAAAAGGAGGAATGAGTCAAGAATGACTAATACCTTTTAAGAATTAAAAACAGTCACTCATCCATGATAAGAAAGGTGGTATGCCTTCTAAGAAGGAATGATAGTAAAGTGGATAAAGCCAACCATTTATATATAACTTAGGGAACTGGAAAAATGCTATTTTCTAAATAATCTTCTGAGAAAGATGACTTGGGAGCGATTCAGTACGGAATTGAATTTACAGATTATGAAAAGTTATTAATATATTCATGATTAAACAGCATTGTCAAATTCCTTCTGGTTTGTACTAAACAATGAAAAAATCATCAAACAACAATCAAATCAAAAATAACAAAAGTCATTATCATTCATTGGTATTTACTATTCTATGTGAGATATCAGGGATTCCTGGGTAATTTAGGATTAAAACATAGGTATCACAGGTAGACTTTTGTCAGTGTGGTTTTCTGAGTGGGGGGAGGAAAAGGGAAGACGAGGATTTACTCTACAGAATAAGCAAAGGGACTAAGTGTTTAAGACTCGAGAAAGAAAAGGCGTTATGCAATCAGTAGTTTCCGTGGTATGCCGTCTCAGCAGAATAAACTTCAAATGTCACTGTCCGAAAGATGAGGTGATACTTGGTGGTTTTTTCAGGGTTTTCCAACATTTTTCGGAATATTTTAAAAAACAGTTCTTCACACCATTGTAAAGCAATTATACTCCAATAAAGATGTTTAAAAAACCAAACCAAAACAAAAAAACAGTTCTTCAGTTTTTCAAAACGAACTACATCCAACTTGAAACTGTTTTTTCTTCAGGTTAATTAAAATTCTACCGTTGCATGTGAATAAAGAATTTGGTCTGGACTCTATTTAAAGTCCCTGCCCACGTGTAACCTGAGTGCCACTGGCTAAAATCCTTTCTCTGCATTTCTGCCTTTTCTAATCCTCAGGTGCTTTGGCAAGTAAAATACGACGAAGGGATACTCTTGCTATCAAACTTGGCAACAGACCGTCTAAGAAGGAATTAGAGGACAAAAACATCTTGCAGCGTACCTCTGAAGAAGAGAGGCAGGAAATCCGACAGCAAATTGGAACTGAGCTTGTCAGGTAATTGCTGAAATCTGGGGACAGCACTGACTAATTCTTACTTTTCTCCTTCCTACAGTTCCCTCCCTATCTGAGATCATTGTGACTCCCTCATGGAAGGGCACGCCTGGCCTATCTGGTCTTCTAAAGTTGGTCTTGGATGGTGAATTGCTCAGAGAAGCTCCTTTTTGGTCCAGCTAGCCAGTAACTTTGAGGTCGCCAAAGCCCGATCCAAGTGGGGGCAAACTTTTTCTATAAAGGACCAGTTAGTAAATCTCTTAGGCTTTGTTGGCCAGACAGTCCCTATTGCAGCTACTTGACTGTGCTATTGTAGCATGAAAGCAGCCATAAACAATACATAAACAGATAAGCACGGCTACATTCCAAGAAAACATTCTTCACTAAAACAGAGTTGGCCTGCGGGCCATAGTTTGCCCAACTCCTGGTTTGATTCATGGGCTCCCTATAGCATTCCTATGACTGCCATCCGCTTCTGCCCTGGGGGCTGCGAGACTACAGAAATATTAAGTAGCTTCAAGGGCCAGTTCCATCCTAGTCAGGTAGCCATAGCCCCCATATCGAAACTTCCCCCTTTTCACTTCAAATAAATGGTCATCTGACTCCACTTCCTACCTCCGCCATTGTAGGATTTCTACTTTTGCCACTCATGGCATTGGAAGTCCATGGAACTGGCAGTTTTTACAGAAGCAAGTGCTGAAACTCTCCTTTTTATGATCAGTTTAAGCATATTTAAATATTAGTTGTTTTGCTAACTTCCCTCACTCTGCATAAAAAATAGGTTGCATAAATTGGGAGAAGGGAACAGCCTGGAACACCAGAACAAGATTTGGAGGTGGGAGAAAAGTCCTCCCCTTGCTTGGAAGTGGAAGATTTCTGTGACTGTGGTATATCTGCAGGGTAGGCATGTGAGGGGTTCAGAAACCACTGTCTGTTTTGTAGATGGGGCCAAGCTGGGGCTTGTGCAGATTAAATGAGATGGTACACTGAAGGTATGTTAGTGCCTAGATCCTAGTGAGCACTTAAGAACATTAAATATTTTTTATTAAAGTATTACCTCTTAAATTAGCAAAACACTTTTATAAATTAAACCCAATGTCGGCAACTTTATGAGAAAATAGGACACATATACTTGGCCCTTGTTCAATATTTCTGAAGAACAACTTAATAATACAAGAAAAGAATTCTAAAACAGTATGTCTTTACATGGTAATTCCGTTTGGGAGGTTATACAAGAAGGAAATAATCTAAAAGGGAAAAAACCCTGTGTTTTCCAAAGATGTTTATTTGAAGGGTATTTAGAGCAGTGACAAATTAAAGCAAACCCAAAACACTCAAAAACAGGGGACTGATGAAGAACATTGTGAGAAGTTGACACCATGAAATAACTGTAGAGTGGTGGTTTTCTAACTCTGTATTAGGATTTCTTGGAGAGGATACTCAGGCTTCCTGGGGAGAGCTAGGGAAGCGGGTGTGTTTTTGGGCTGAGGCAGGAGAGGACTCCTTCATTGTAGGTCTAAGTAGCCAACCAGAGCAGCACTTCTTCTGTTTTTGTAAAATTCCACTCCAACCCCCAAAAGTTTGAGAGCCTCTAGAAACACACATGTAGTCCATATCTATAAAAATCAGATCAGGGTAGGGTTTTTAGTTTTATAAGTATATAAATTTTATAGAATTGTTTTTCTACAAACCCAGCACACCTACTCCCTGTCATTCAAAGATAAACCACTTACAGTTCCTGCCTTAGAGGACTCCATGTCTAGTGAAAGAAGCAAAATTTATACTGAGTGATGGAGATCATGTAAAAAGCACAAACATCTAGGTCAAGAGAACCACGTAGGAGTCCTGGCTCTATCGTTCAGTAGTGTTTTCTGGAAGGCAAGGGAATTAATCTCTCGTTTTCTTATCTGTAAAATGGGAACTGGCTGCCGCCTTGCTGAATTGTTTCAAGGATTCAAGATAATGTAAGCTAAGCACCCAGCACGGTGACTGGGACTTAAAAGGATGAACTAATGAGAGCTGTGATTATTATCTTTATAATAATAAGTGCTTTAATCGATGTATAATTTATGTAGAACTGCTGTAGAGGGACAAAGAACCAGGAGCCTTTAATAACTTAAAAGATTTCAGGGCTTCCCTGGTGGCGCAGTGGTTGAGAGTCTGTCTGCCTGCCGATGCAGGGGACACGCGTTCGTGCCCCGGTCCTGGAAGATCCCACATGCCGCGGAGCGGCTGGGCCCGTGAGCCATGGCCGCTGAGCCTGCACGTTCGGAGCCTGTGCTCCGCAACGGGAGAGGCCACAACAGTGAGAGGCCCGCGTACCGCAAAAAAAAAAAAAAGATTTCAGTAGGTGAAGAAGGAGAGGAGGGCATTCCAGAGAAAGGAAACTCCATAAACCAAAGAAGGATGATGTCTTTGGGGGATGATATCGTACAGATATATAGTATAGGATATATGAATGGCACAAAATCTGGCTGGCATAGATGTTCACTGGCTTTTTTTGTGGGCTCACTAAGTGAATTTCAAGGTAGCGCCGATGAAGATTAAATGTTAAACTTTTTAATGAGCTATTCAAAATATCATTGATTTTAATTCTTCATACCATTTCTGTCACAGCCATAAACATTTAGAATTGATAGTATCTTGCATTAAGATTGCCTTTCATGTATATTAGTTTAATTTGCACACATTCAGTCTATCAATACATCCAGAGGAAGTTTTTGTCTGTGATTAGCAACAAATTAATAATGTAAACAAGACCAAGAACAAAATTATAATGGGTTAATAAGACATTGAGCCCTTGTGTACAAATGATCAGGTACTAATCCCAAATGAGCCTGGCTTTTCTTGAAGGTTGATGGAAACGGCCTGTATACCTCAAGATAACTTTACATACATTGTAAATTTATTTGAGATCCCGAAAGTAATATTTTCCTGAAAGCACTGTGCAGTATAAGTTGATCATCTCATGAGTTGGTATGAACCCTTGAGCCTTTTTTTAGATTCTAATTATCTGTATGTTAATTAGGGTACAGGCTAAGCTGCTCTAACAGAGACCAAAAAGTGCAGCGGTCCAAACAAGCCACTTCCACATGTTTGCTTCTTTTTCACATCGCAGCGCAGGGGTAGGTGGGCTGTCCAGCATGGGTGGCGAGCACAGCTCCAGGCAGTCAGGTAGGCGCCCAGGTTCCTTCCGTCTTGTTGCTCTTCCATCTCCGTGGGTATCCTCATCTGCATGATGTGAGCTGGCTCACATGACCATGTTTAAGTTCTAGCCTGTGGAAGAAGGAAAGAGAGAAGGGAACACACACCCAGTCACTTTAAGTGTAAAAAGCAGACATTACAAACACCGCTTCTGCTCACATCCCATTGCAAGAACTCAGTCACACGGCTGCACCTTGCCTGTAGGGAGGCAGAAATCTATAGCTGGATGTTCAGCTAAAACTCTGGGGGTTCTGTTTCTAAAAGGAAGAAGGGAGTATGGGTGCGGGGGGGGGTAGTTAGCAGTCTCAGCCACAATCTCTAGTCTCCAAACTAATGGAAAGGAGGCTTAAAAATGGATTTTTGTTTCTCAAAACACAAAAAAATACAGCTTTGCTTGTTGTTTTATTTTGCGTCTCCCATTAAGGGGGCCTTGTTTGTAACCGGCAGCATATCTGTTTTTTCATCGCAGGAGACTTAGCCAGAGGCCCACAACTGAAGAATTAGAGCAAAGAAATATCCTGAAGCGTGAGTATCCTGTACTACACAGCGAATTCCTCGTGTAACCATGAACAAGCTCCCTCTAGAGAAAATCCATTTGTCAGCAGGGAACCTTAATATATTTATTCACGAATGACTGAAATGGCCCATTTAGATCACATTTTTATATAATTATTTATATCATTTTAAAAATAATTTCTTGACGTTTGTGTTTCATTTTATGGCTTTAAGCCTGAGATACCCCAGAGCAGTGTCGTGGTTGTGACAGTTGTTTTTAAGAAAGATGAAATTTATTCCATGTATTCTTTCACCCAAATTTTAAATAGAAGAAAATGCTCTAGTCTGCTTGCAGCTAAATGTCAAAGAAAAGACAAAAAAATCCACGAGGAAATAAATCAAACATTCCTATATTATTATTAATAATAGTTTGTTGCCAGGTTTAACAAATGACTCCATTTAAAACAGAATTATGGGAAAAGGAATTTTTCAATCCATTTCATTTTCCTTTGTTATGATAACTCTGTTTCCCTCTTGAGTTATTTATAATTTTTCAGCACTTAAGGAGTCCTCCATTCATTTTCCTACTTCATTTTCCCATTCTCTTTCCCCCTCTATTCTCTTGGACTTTACATCTTACTCATTGGTCCGGTCGTATTTACGTTATTGGAGTTCATATGTTGAAACTATAAAATGAATAGAAGTGGTTTGTTGTGCTGTAGTGGATCAATGTGGTTACTAACCACAGTGAGTTAATGGATATTTTTAAATTGAGCCTAGCTGTAGTTTTCTATATTATTAACCCAGTTTCAAAAGAGCTTTTTATTGTATGAAATATCAAACAGCAGGGATGGGCAAAACTCCAGAGAGTACTATAATAGTAATGAGCCGCTGGCGTGCAGGAAATCTTTTGCAACCAGGCTTTAAGAGTCAAGTTGGCTTGTCTGGGTGATCCCCATTCTCCAAATGAGTTGTTTTCTTTCCTGAAGGAAAGAAAGATTTTAACAGCATATTTATACTACAGTTGCTATTACTAAGACAACCGGACAGTGAAGACTGAACAGTGGGATAAACTTCCAGTCTATGGGGTTCTTTCCTTGCAAGGTTTTTTTCTGGCCTTTTTTGAGCATAACTGGCATGGAACCCAAAGAAGAAGGACTTAAGTGACCATCAGTGAGTAGAAGAGCCAGTTTGGAGATGGAAAAAGTCATGGCTAGATAAGAAAAAAAAACCAAAACTGTGTTTAGCTTTCTGAGGAAGAATGAAAGCAACATCTCATTTTGACAACAAAACCAAACCAAAAAGGCTCATGGTTTTTAATAATAGGTTCCTGGAAAATATTTATGAATTAAATTGTAGATAAGCTCAAATGCAGTCCATAAGCTCTGAAAACACAGAGAGTGTATCTTATTGGCTGCCTGATGCAATACCTAGAAAAAAAAGAAAGAGCGAATTCTGGGTAATTCTTTCCTGCTGCTGGGAGACACACAGAGCCAAACCACATTGCTGTTTGGTTATTTGAGGAACTGTTTCATAGATTAGAAATGTATCGCACATTGATCTTAAGTGCTGTGTTGGCTTTATATACTCCATTTTCCTGGAGGTTGGGGAAAGGGTGAAACGCCAAAGTCAGCTTCATATTTGACTCCAGCCTTTTTTTACTTCCTTCTTAGTTTGTCTAAATGTGCTTATGCTGGAAACAAAAGACACGTTTCCAGTCTGGAGAAGCTGATAACTGGCTTATGATCTCCTGACATAATGTATGGCCAAGGGAAGCAGAAAAGAGAACTGGTGGAGGACACGCAAAACATTCTGCTGAGCAGCCCCAGGGAACTGGATGGCCAGAGCTGACAACACTTTATTCAGTTCCTCTTGTTTCTGTGTTCTTCCACAGAGATTACTCTTGTTTGTTTTGTCTCCATCTTTTGTTCAAAAGCAATATGATTGTCTATTTGAAGAAGAGTCTGTGATGTGGTGTGATTTTTAAGGACACTTATTTAACGAGGTCATCTTTTCTTGACAGATTAGGAAACTAATTCACAGCATAAAACATTCAGCAGTGCTCAAATCCAAGCCTGTCACTAGTTTAATCAACATGAATCAAATGGCAGTCAACACTGATAGCGTTAATTGGAGACCACAGGACAAATTTCATTTCTTAGTATCTTTCCCAGTATCACACCTAATTTGATCTCTTTCCTATTTTAGTGCATCTAGGGTTTTTAAAAAAACATATATATTAAGTTAGATTTTAGAACTAGTTACTTAATATTGTTAAAATAGAAAGCAAGTTTTGGTGTTTGCAGGATCAACTTTTGCGTATCAGGAAAAGAGATGTTCGTGGAACATCTTCTACAGGGTAGGGATAAAATATTCAGGTCCTCTAATACTGTTTAGCTAGGACCATAATTCCAGCTAAATCGTCACAGAGAAAACATGTATTAAGCCATTGAGTTCTGCATGTATTTTCCCCCAGTGTTTTGTTATGTAATTTTTAAAGCATACAGAAAAGCTGAAATAATTTTACAGTAATACCCATATATCTACTATCTTTATTCTACCATTAACATCTTACTTTATCACATATCTGTCCATCCATGGAGCCATCTTATTTTTTGGATGTATTTCAAAGTAGGTTTATAAATGTATTTTCATTTCTTACCAACACCCAATGGAAACGTGTAAAACAGCAAAAAGTGAAACAATCCCACAAAAAAATGTTTGGCTATTTTTAATCCATCTTATCTGAGTTGGTGACTGAAGAATATCTTACTCCAGTTGTTGGTACTTTGGTGCTTTTCTTTCTTCTCCTTTTCGCATCATCCATGAAAGGCTCTGGGCAGCACTTGGCAGGCAGGTTTCTTGTAGCGCCCACTGCTGTTAAACTACGTGTATCGTTTGTATGCTTATGGCAAACGCTTTCCGTGGCGGTTCTGATACCCGCCCCTCTCTGCTCTGATGAGTTACTGAGGGTGAGATTTGTCAGTGAGCCAGTCACTTCCTTCATGAGTATCCCTCCAGTCTGTTTAAAGTGACCAGACGTGCTTTCATCCTACTTTACAATTAGCCCTCTAATAATTTTTTTTTAAAGTTCCAAAAACTCGGTGAATTTTTGTTTTGTTTTGTTTTGTTCGTGCTGCACGGCTTGTGGGATCTTAGTTCCCCAACCAGGAATCAAACCCAGGCCCTCAGCAGTGAAAGCACGGAGTCCTAACCACTGGACCACCAGGGAATTCCCTTGGTGAATTTTTTAAAACCAAGTTTAAGGTTTAACCTTGACTCTTAGTAGAAGATTTAACAATGACTATTTAGTAAGATTCCTAGGAACGTTGGCCTTCCTCCACCTCTCACCCTCTTCCTCTAACTTCTTTAGAGGCATAATTTCAAATATGGGAAATCTAAGGAAGTCAGTTCCTGATGTTAGAGAAGAATTCCCAATTGGTAAAATCCTGTTTATTTACAGTTGGCCCTTCTTTTTTTTAAATATCACTGGCTGATACCTAGATGTGCAGTATGCTTCATAAAGCAAAATTATCTAATATTCTCTTCCAGGAAATTATGTTTTGTGTATTTCTTGAAAATTGGAGCATTTGTTAGCTTTGAGTCATACTAGATATCCAGTATTTTGTCTTTGGAAAGTACCTTTGAAAATGTAGCATAATCATTATATAGAAAGAATAACTGAAATGTTGTAACAATTATATTTTTCTTTTTATTAATATCATCAAAGGCCTGACCCTGTAAAGCCCTAGTTTGAATCACATGAACCACAAGCTCGGTATTTGTCTATTATATATAATTTACAATCCACATGCCTTATCCAACTCATATAAAGTAATTATTTGGGACTTCCCTGGTGGCGCAGTGGTTAAGCATCTGCCTGACAATGAAGGGGACACGGGTTCAAGCCCTGGTCCGGGAAGATTCCGCATGCCTTGGAGCATCTAAGCCCGTGCACCACAACTACTGAGCCTGAGCTCTAGAGCTCACGAGCCACAACTACTGAGCCCGCGAGCCACAACTACTGAGCCTGCATGCCACAACTACTGAAGCCCACGTGCCTAGAGCCTGTGCTCTGCAACAAGAGAAGCCACCGCAATGAGAAGCCTGCGCACTGCAACCAAGAGTAGCCCCTGCTCACCGCAACTAGAGAAAGCCTGCACACAGCAACGAAGACCCAGTGCAGCCAAATAAAAATAATTAATTAATTAATTAATTTTAAAAAAGAGAGCAGCAGATGTCTG
Organism: Neophocaena asiaeorientalis asiaeorientalis; assembly: GCF_003031525.2. Lineage (NCBI taxonomy): Eukaryota > Metazoa > Chordata > Mammalia > Artiodactyla > Phocoenidae > Neophocaena > Neophocaena asiaeorientalis. The sequence goes on from NW_020173666.1 coordinate 677,493, forward strand.
CCTGCATTCTGAGTCTCCCCACTTCCTTTAAAAAATAATAATAGTAATTATTTGACCCTAAGGATGTGTTTTAAGGGTATATTGCAATATATTTTGTGAAGCATTTAGAAGAACCTACAGTATTTTCATAGGAAGAAATCTGAATTATAATCAGATTTTGTTTGACACTCACAGGCGCTTAATGAAAGCATACTATCTAGTTGTTTCTTGTCTTGCAGGGTAATTTCAGTTTATGTTCATTCTTTGTCTAAATAACCAGACTGATCATCCTCTTTCTTATAAATTAAAATTAGTATTTCAGAAGAATGTCAAGACTTTTCCCTGTCCAGATAAGGAAAATTAAGAGAGAATTTGGCATGTTCAGCTAGCAAATACAGATGTTGCAAATATTGAATACTGATACTGTATTCACAGTAAAAACAATCTTAGTGCTAAGAAGTCTGTTTGAATTTTAAAAGTAAATCTGTCTGTTACAGAGGAGACTTTTCTTTTTCAGCCTTTTGGTTGAGCCTTTATACAGTGTGATTTTCCTTCAGTAGAATTCATAACAGCACTTTCTAAAAGACATTCTTTCGTAAGCATTGGTATCCGAGAATCTATGCTCACTTATCAAAGTATGAGCTACAGGAACCAACAGAGAGAAGTTCATCAAATAGCAACCATTAAAATCCTGAGCAGTGTTTATTTCTTTTAAAATTCTGGACAATTTTTTCTTAATTCCATCTGTTGGACAGCGTTCATTTGAGTTGGCCTTTAAATTGTACCACTTGGTGAAGCACTAGAGAAAGAGAAGACTTTGGAAACTTAGCATCACAAGAAAATAAATCATCTCCATCAACCGTACACCATAACCCCATTCAGAACATTCTGGTTTGAAAGCAAAGTCCAAAGAAATGATTACATTCTGCTTCTATGGAAACCAAAGCAGAAAAGTATTTTGCTTGGATTTGAATGGAAATCAGCAACTCAGACATGCATCAGGTGGTTCTAATTTGGTTTTTTGATGTGATTCAGATTTTCACACAAAGGTCAGATCCAGTAGTAAGTTTTTATCTGAATTCTGATAAACTGTGCTTATAAAAGCCTATGAGATGATCAGCGGTGAGAGGCTTTCACTGGAGTATGGGCACTCTTGTGGTTTTTTCAGAATAGAACAAGCAGTCAGGAAGCAAAAAGTTTTACAATTAGTAAATAAACCAATCCTATAAGGAAAACAATAATATTATCTGTAAATTAATGATTGATCCTTCTGCAGAATCTTTGGATAACTTTTTAAAGATGTTGGTGGAGTGTTTGATCAATATCCATGAAGTCAAATAACTGTGGCCTGAGCTACTTTTCTGATTGTATAATCTTTTATAGTAACTAAGTCTTCATGCCTTTCCTCCCCTTACCCCCCTCCAATTAATAAACAGAAAAGAATGAAGAAGAAGAGCAAGAAGCAAAAATGGAACTGAAACGCAGACTCAGCAGAAAGGTGATGAAACTGTGATGGTTAACGAGTGTGTGTATTTTGAGATATACTTCATTTTTAAAATGCAAATCAGTGCTTTACATGTAAATCTGATATTTAGGAATAATTATTCCTATTAGTCTACTGACTAACCACAGACATTAAAATCAATGTAATGTTTGCAATATGAATTATGTTTATATTAATGCATAATATGCTAATTTTGAAAAGTCGACCGTCAAAAGTTTTAAATTACATTTGCCAATTATGAAAATAACATATAATCTGTGTGAAATTTTTTCAAATGCCAAAAGGAACAAAAAAGACTAGAAAATCATGCAGACGTCTCCCATTCAGAGATAACCATTATTAACATTTCAATGTGTAGTTTGTAAAAATGCTCACTGTTTCCATGCAGTTTGGGAATCACTGGATAAATACTTTGTTATTACTAAAGATTCTGAGCTGGGTGAGTAATTTATTAAGTGAACTCGATCATCCAGCTTGCCTGCTGCAGTGCTACCCAAATTGACAAATGGCTTACCTCCAAAACTCAGACCATTGTTTCTACCCATTTATGAAAATATAAGTCTGATACCAGGGCCCTCGCTTTTTTCGGTAAGTGTTAAAATAATAATAATCTTTGGAAAAATTAAGCACTATCACAGTTTATATTTCATTATAAACACCTTGCTCAGTAATTCTTCAGATATACCTTTCACAGCTGGATAAGGCAGGATGAGTAAAATATGACATCTGCAGCAAAGAGTGTGACCTGACCCACATTTATCTGGGCTGGCTGGGGAGTTCACAGCCAAAACATTCCAAGGCAGAAAGAAGAAGCACTCCATTCCCGTGGAAAAGTTAGAGACTGTATTTTGAGAGGTTTTGGTTTTGATTTTTAGGGAAAAATAGCCTTAATTCATCTCTTTTGTTCCTCAGATCCCAAACATCAAACAATAATCAAGTTAAAAAAGACACTATAAACTGAATTTCTTGAGATGGCTCTTCTAGCAATTCAATGGCCATTAAGTTACCAGCTACAGATAAGCGGTAACCCCTCCTCCTTGCTCCAGCTCACCTCTGTCATACATATAGTCTTTTCTTAATCCGGTTGGGTCCTTCTGGGAGACAACAGAGCTGCCCTACCCACACTAGCCTGTACCACACAGAGCTCCCTGCCATAGGTGCAAAATATTCCATAGCACTAATAGCTACCCCGTAACTGGCACAGCCCTGAAGGGCAAGACTAGATGGACAACTTCTGACCTCTGTGGCCATTGGTCACTTGCATTGTGGGAAGTCCCCAGAAGCAAGGGTTTCTCTACCTTCTTAATCCTACCTGCCCTAGAGTGGCAGTAAGAAGCTAGCAGTATAGATAGCACAGTAACTGAGAGGATAACAGAACCACTTAGATTTTTCCTCCCTTTGTCCATCACCTACCAGGGCTTTATGAAGATAGAAGGAGCCACCGTTGCCTTATCCCAGGTCAAGTAGGCTCAGGGTGTAGACCCAGACCTAAGAATCCTTGAATGCCTTGAGTTTTAGAGCATTGGCAGTTCAGCCTCTGGTTTTACTCCAGAGGAAACCAAGGAAAGGAGAGAGTTTTGACCACAAAAAACATCAGTTTTTGTTTGTTTGTTTGTTTGTTTTGTAAGAGTGCTTAATTTTTCCAAAAATTGAACCCATGCAAATAAGGAATGCCCCCAAAGAGGACCACTTAAACCATGGATAGTCTGGCTGTATATAGAGTGTATGTATGGAGAGAAAAATACTGAAAATGGACCCGATGGGTAAAACATAGGCCTGGCTCTACGTGTCTGACAATACTGTGACACCTCCCAACTGAGAAAGGCCACAAAAGCATGAAACTTAATAGCGGACAGTAGATGATGCCTGTTCGACCAGGGGCCAAGTTTCTTTAGTCTCTCAGGACGATCTCTGTCTGTTCTTGGGCTTGAGAAAGGACCATGAGAGGAAAACAAATACACACAGGGCAGGGTAGATTCAATATAACCATAAATTTGAATTTGACAAAAACCACAGGGGGACTCCAAGTTATTAGAAGTGTCTTAAGGTTGCAGCTGGGTTTAAGCAGTTGTGGCCTCACTGAAGTGCAGTGTGGCCCTCCTCATTGCTGCATATCGGCTTTTCTGGCCAAGGGTAAATGTCAGATCTGGACCTGTGTCCTTAGACTCTCATGGAAGACTGCCATAGGCACACCCTTCACTGGACCATTCCTTTGTTGTAACTTTGTGCATTTCCGAATATGCAGGTTTAATATAGTAGGAACAGAGATTTTTATTCTCATTTCTACAAGTTGTAGGGCTTTTGTCTTGAGAATTCAATCTTCAAACCAGCCATACTATATCTGGATTACTATTGTGTCTGTCCCCCGTGTCAGAGATGACAGGCACCTTTATCACAATGCCAGGCAAGGTGGGGGAAATAGCATAATGCAGATGGTTGCTAAAGACTGTGACCTATCTAACAATGGTGATTTTTATAGTTGCAAAATTAGGGCACACTGCTTTCTAGTTCTCATTAGAAACTCCCAAGATGCTGCTGCCTCTTTTTTTTTTTTTTTTTTTTTTTTTTTTTTTAAAGGAACCTTTTT